>NW_028122894.1:0-167595 GCF_965194805.1 Balaenoptera borealis
TAACCTACATGGAAAAAGGATGCGAGGAAGAATAGATACACGAATATGTGTGAAAGAACCACATCTTGCACACCTAGAACAAACAAACCATTGCAATCAAATTTGCTGGGATAAAAAATAAAAAGTAAATTGCACATATCAACAAGAAGTAATGAGACATAAACTTACAGGGCTTTTTCCTGGCACATCCCATTCTAATTTACAACCTAGAACACCACTTCCATTAAGGCTCTGTTTCCCCAGTAACCAAATTTGGTAAAGGAGAAATGCTGCCACCTTCTGACCTTTCCCTGCAGGAGCAGCTTTAAACTCACAGCTCATGGTCACTTAACATTCCCAAGGACTCAGGGCTGTAAAGGACACCTGCCCTAAAAAATTGTGCTGAAGTAGGGAATGGACAAAAAAATTCAACACAGGCAAATGTTTCAAGAAGAGAGTATGAAGAGTTAAGTTTTACTCACGCTCTTTTAAAAAAAGAAAAGGAAAATGGATAAAAGCTCAACCTCAGGGAGTGTTAGACCCATGCAATCTAATCTACGAAAAGGTTTCAACTCACACCAGTCGACTGACCATCAGCAAAAAGTCTACAAACAATAAATGCTGAAGGGGTTTTAGGGAACTGTGTACCCTCTACCTGCTGGTGAGAGGTAAAGGGGTAACAGCCAATAATGAGAACAGAAAGGAGCTGTGTTTAAAAGTAAAAATGGAGGCACCATTCAATCCGGCAGGCGCACCATTGGACCTCTCACCTGAGAAGACAAGAATCGAGAAGACACAGGCCGCAAAAGCTGCAGTGCAGCCTTATTCACAATAGCCAAGACAGTGAAGCAATCAAAATGTCCAACAAGAGGTGAATGGATAAAGAAGAAGTGGTCCATGTCCACAATGGAATATTAGCCATGGAAGACAATGAACCATTGCTCTCTGAGGCACCACAAATGAGTCTGGAGATAATCACGAACCATGAGGTAAGTCGGAAAGCAAAAGACCTATATTCTATGATATCACTTACAGGCGTTATCTAATAACTGACACAAATGAACATATTTCCACAGAGAAAGACACTCACAGACTTAGAAAGCAAACTATGCTCATCTGAAAGGAAAGGTGGGGGGAATGGATAAATTAAGATTAGTGTTACTGTATGCATACAAACACATATTATATACATATCTCAAAAAGACCGACCATATAGCAAGGGAGGTCTGCGGAACCCTCAGTAACATTTTACATGGGAAGAGGATCTGTACTTGAATAGACATATATAATGTACAAATGAACCAGATCGTGTACACCTAGGAGAAACAATATTCTAAGCTTTACCCCAATTAAAGCAATTTTTAAAACCAAGAAGAAATAATGAGACCTAATCTTATGGGGGTTTCTCCATGCACATTCCAATGTAATTTACAACCTAGGAACACGACTTCCAGAAAGACTCTGCTGCCCTAGTACCCAGATTTGGGAATGGAGAAATGCTGCCTCCTTGAGGCCACTTCCCACAACAGCAGCTTTAAATCCATTGCCAAAGGTCACTAAATAGTCACCAAACTGGCAGTCCGGTAAATGACACCTGCTCTCTAAAAAAATTCTGGGGTGGAAAATCGACCGAAAAATTCAAAAGAGGGCAACCTTCCAAGAAGACAATTTCAAGAGTTATACTGTACTCCCAATTGTTTCCTTTTTTTAACAGAAAAGAAAACGGCAGAGAAAAATGATGAGTTTTACGAATTTTCAAAGACATGCAAACCCAAATTACAAAAACCTATCAGCTCACAGCAGCCAGAAGGGCCATTAGCATAAATGCTGCAAACAATAAATGCTGAAGCGATTGTGGAGAAATGCGTACCCTCGATTCTAAGGGGGACGTGGTAAGAGCCACTAATGAAAACACAAAGAAGGTGCTTTGAAAAGGGTAACACGGTGCTACCAGTCAATCAATCCCAACCACTGCTGGGCCTATCACCTGAGAAAATGAGAATCAAAAAGTCACAGGCTGGCAATCCTGCACGCCAACAATATTTACCATAGCCAACACTTGGAAGCAATGAAAATGTCCATCAACCGAGGAATGCACAAAGTAGAAGTGGTCCACGTACACAGTGGAAAACTACTCCAATGAAAAATAAAAAGTAAATTTAAAACACCAACAAAAGTAAGGAGACATCAGCTTGTGTGGGTTTGTCCGGGCACACTCCCCTCTAATTTATAACCGAGAAACACCACAGGCCGCAAGGGCTTTTCCCTAGGTACCAGGGTGGGGGACATAGAAAGGCTGCCACCCTCTGGCAGTTACCTGCAGAAGCAGCTTTAAAGGCTGTGCTAACGGTCATTTCATAGGAACAAGTACTGCAGAACTGTAAATGAAACCTGCCCTCAAAATGTCTTGAGGGGGGTCATGGCCAAAACATTTCAAAATGTGACACATACTTTAAGAGAACACTTTGAAGAACTAAGGGGGTAATCACAGCTTGAAAAATAAAAAGGACATGCCTTAAAGCTCAATTTCAACGGATTATGAGGCACGTGCGAATTCAACCGCAAAAAGGTATCAGCTCACACTTGTCAGAATCACCATCTTTAAGAAAACTACAAACAACAAATGCTGAAGGTGTTGTGGAGAAGTGCATACCCTCAACTTCAAGTGGGACGTAACTTGGAAAGGGCCACGAATGAGAACAGAATGGAGGTGCCTTAAAAAGGTCAACATTGAGCTACCATATGATCCAGCAGGCCCACTCCTCGACCTAAAATCTAAGAAGAGAGAATTGCAAAGACACAGGCAGGCAAATCTGCACTGCACAGTATTACAATAGCCAAGATATGGAAGTAACCAAAAAGTCCACCAACAGATGGGTGGACAAAGAAGAACTCCTCCATGTACAGATGGAATATTCGCTAGTGAAAAAAGTGAAACAATGCCATTTGCAGCACCATAGATGAGTCTAGACGTAATCACGCCACGTGTAGTAAGGGAGAAAGCAAAGGACACATATCCTATCATATCACTTTTAGGAGTTACTTAAAAATTGATACCAATGAAGATATTTCCACAGAGAAAGGCAACCACAGATTCATTAAAAAACTTATGGTTCACCAAGTAGAAAGGGATGAGGATTGGATACATTACCATATTGGGGTCAACAGAGATATACAAACCATGTGAAATATATACTCACCAAAGACGTACGGAAGACCAGGAGAGAGACTACTCAACATTGTGTCATAACCTACATGGAAAAAGGATGCGAGGAAGAATAGATACACGAATATGTGTGAAAGAACCACATCTTGCACACCTAGAACAAACAAACCATTGTAATCAAATTTGCTGGGATAAAAAATAAAAAGTAAATTGCACATATCAACAAGAAGTAATGAGACATAAACTTACAGGGCTTTTTCCTGGCACATTCCATTCTAATTTACAACCTAGAACACCACTTCCATTAAGGCTCTGTTTCCCCAGTAACCAAATTTGGTAAAGGAGAAATGCTGCCACCTTCTGACCTTTCCCTGCAGGAGCAGCTTTAAACTCACAGCTCATGGTCACTTAACATTCCCAAGGACTCAGGGCTGTAAAGGACACCTGCCCTAAAAAATTGTGCTGAAGTAGGGAATGGACAAAAAAATTCAACACAGGCAAATGTTTCAAGAAGAGAGTATGAAGAGTTAAGTTTTACTCACGCTCTTTTAAAAAAAGAAAAGGAAAATGGATAAAAGCTCAACCTCAGGGAGTGTTAGACCCATGCAATCTAATCTACGAAAAGGTTTCAACTCACACCAGTCGACTGACCATCAGCAAAAAGTCTACAAACAATAAATGCTGAAGGGGTTTTAGGGAACTGTGTACCCTCTACCTGCTGGTGAGAGGTAAAGGGGTAACAGCCAATAATGAGAACAGAAAGGAGCTGTGTTTAAAAGTAAAAATGGAGGCACCATTCAATCCGGCAGGCGCACCATTGGACCTCTCACCTGAGAAGACAAGAATCGAGAAGACACAGGCCGCAAAAGCTGCAGTGCAGCCTTATTCACAATAGCCAAGACAGTGAAGCAATCAAAATGTCCAACAAGAGGTGAATGGATAAAGAAGAAGTGGTCCATGTCCACAATGGAATATTAGCCATGGAAGACAATGAACCATTGCTCTCTGAGGCACCACAAATGAGTCTGGAGATAATCACGAACCATGAGGTAAGTCGGAAAGCAAAAGACCTATATTCTATGATATCACTTACAGGCGTTATCTAATAACTGACACAAATGAACATATTTCCACAGAGAAAGACACTCACAGACTTAGAAAGCAAACTATGCTCATCTGAAAGGAAAGGTGGGGGGAATGGATAAATTAAGATTAGTGTTACTGTATGCATACAAACACATATTATATACATATCTCAAAAAGACCGACCATATAGCAAGGGAGGTCTGCGGAACCCTCAGTAACATTTTACATGGGAAGAGGATCTGTACTTGAATAGACATATATAATGTACAAATGAACCAGATCGTGTACACCTAGGAGAAACAATATTCTAAGCTTTACCCCAATTAAAGCAATTTTTAAAACCAAGAAGAAATAATGAGACCTAATCTTATGGGGGTTTCTCCATGCACATTCCAATGTAATTTACAACCTAGGAACACGACTTCCAGAAAGACTCTGCTGCCCTAGTACCCAGATTTGGGAATGGAGAAATGCTGCCTCCTTGAGGCCACTTCCCACAACAGCAGCTTTAAATCCATTGCCAAAGGTCACTAAATAGTCACCAAACTGGCAGTCCGGTAAATGACACCTGCTCTCTAAAAAAATTCTGGGGTGGAAAATCGACCGAAAAATTCAAAAGAGGGCAACCTTCCAAGAAGACAATTTCAAGAGTTATACTGTACTCCCAATTGTTTCCTTTTTTTAACAGAAAAGAAAACGGCAGAGAAAAATGATGAGTTTTACGAATTTTCAAAGACATGCAAACCCAAATTACAAAAACCTATCAGCTCACAGCAGCCAGAAGGGCCATTAGCATAAATGCTGCAAACAATAAATGCTGAAGCGATTGTGGAGAAATGCGTACCCTCGATTCTAAGGGGGACGTGGTAAGAGCCACTAATGAAAACACAAAGAAGGTGCTTTGAAAAGGGTAACACGGTGCTACCAGTCAATCAATCCCAACCACTGCTGGGCCTATCACCTGAGAAAATGAGAATCAAAAAGTCACAGGCTGGCAATCCTGCACGCCAACAATATTTACCATAGCCAACACTTGGAAGCAATGAAAATGTCCATCAACCGAGGAATGCACAAAGTAGAAGTGGTCCACGTACACAGTGGAAAACTACTCCAATGAAAAATAAAAAGTAAATTTAAAACACCAACAAAAGTAAGGAGACATCAGCTTGTGTGGGTTTGTCCGGGCACACTCCCCTCTAATTTATAACCGAGAAACACCACAGGCCGCAAGGGCTTTTCCCTAGGTACCAGGGTGGGGGACATAGAAAGGCTGCCACCCTCTGGCAGTTACCTGCAGAAGCAGCTTTAAAGGCTGTGCTAACGGTCATTTCATAGGAACAAGTACTGCAGAACTGTAAATGAAACCTGCCCTCAAAATGTCTTGAGGGGGGTCATGGCCAAAACATTTCAAAATGTGACACATACTTTAAGAGAACACTTTGAAGAACTAAGGGGGTAATCACAGCTTGAAAAATAAAAAGGACATGCCTTAAAGCTCAATTTCAACGGATTATGAGGCACGTGCGAATTCAACCGCAAAAAGGTATCAGCTCACACTTGTCAGAATCACCATCTTTAAGAAAACTACAAACAACAAATGCTGAAGGTGTTGTGGAGAAGTGCATACCCTCAACTTCAAGTGGGACGTAACTTGGAAAGGGCCACGAATGAGAACAGAATGGAGGTGCCTTAAAAAGGTCAACATTGAGCTACCATATGATCCAGCAGGCCCACTCCTCGACCTAAAATCTAAGAAGAGAGAATTGCAAAGACACAGGCAGGCAAATCTGCACTGCACAGTATTACAATAGCCAAGATATGGAAGTAACCAAAAAGTCCACCAACAGATGGGTGGACAAAGAAGAACTCCTCCATGTACAGATGGAATATTCGCTAGTGAAAAAAGTGAAACAATGCCATTTGCAGCACCATAGATGAGTCTAGACGTAATCACGCCACGTGTAGTAAGGGAGAAAGCAAAGGACACATATCCTATCATATCACTTTTAGGAGTTACTTAAAAATTGATACCAATGAAGATATTTCCACAGAGAAAGGCAACCACAGATTCATTAAAAAACTTATGGTTCACCAAGTAGAAAGGGATGAGGATTGGATACATTACCATATTGGGGTCAACAGAGATATACAAACCATGTGAAATATATACTCACCAAAGACGTACGGAAGACCAGGAGAGAGACTACTCAACATTGTGTCATAACCTACATGGAAAAAGGATGCGAGGAAGAATAGATACACGAATATGTGTGAAAGAACCACATCTTGCACACCTAGAACAAACAAACCATTGTAATCAAATTTGCTGGGATAAAAAATAAAAAGTAAATTACACATATCAACAAGAAGTAATGAGACATAAACTTACAGGGCTTTTTCCTGGCACATTCCATTCTAATTTACAACCTAGAACACCACTTCCATTAAGGCTCTGTTTCCCCAGTAACCAAATTTGGTAAAGGAGAAATGCTGCCACCTTCTGACCTTTCCCTGCAGGAGCAGCTTTAAACTCACAGCTCATGGTCACTTAACATTCCCAAGGACTCAGGGCTGTAAAGGACACCTGCCCTAAAAAATTGTGCTGAAGTAGGGAATGGACAAAAAAATTCAACACAGGCAAATGTTTCAAGAAGAGAGTATGAAGAGTTAAGTTTTACTCACGCTCTTTTAAAAAAAGAAAAGGAAAATGGATAAAAGCTCAACCTCAGGGAGTGTTAGACCCATGCAATCTAATCTACGAAAAGGTTTCAACTCACACCAGTCGACTGACCATCAGCAAAAAGTCTACAAACAATAAATGCTGAAGGGGTTTTAGGGAACTGTGTACCCTCTACCTGCTGGTGAGAGGTAAAGGGGTAACAGCCAATAATGAGAACAGAAAGGAGCTGTGTTTAAAAGTAAAAATGGAGGCACCATTCAATCCGGCAGGCGCACCATTGGACCTCTCACCTGAGAAGACAAGAATCGAGAAGACACAGGCCGCAAAAGCTGCAGTGCAGCCTTATTCACAATAGCCAAGACAGTGAAGCAATCAAAATGTCCAACAAGAGGTGAATGGATAAAGAAGAAGTGGTCCATGTCCACAATGGAATATTAGCCATGGAAGACAATGAACCATTGCTCTCTGAGGCACCACAAATGAGTCTGGAGATAATCACGAACCATGAGGTAAGTCGGAAAGCAAAAGACCTATATTCTATGATATCACTTACAGGCGTTATCTAATAACTGACACAAATGAACATATTTCCACAGAGAAAGACACTCACAGACTTAGAAAGCAAACTATGCTCATCTGAAAGGAAAGGTGGGGGGAATGGATAAATTAAGATTAGTGTTACTGTATGCATACAAACACATATTATATACATATCTCAAAAAGACCGACCATATAGCAAGGGAGGTCTGCGGAACCCTCAGTAACATTTTACATGGGAAGAGGATCTGTACTTGAATAGACATATATAATGTACAAATGAACCAGATCGTGTACACCTAGGAGAAACAATATTCTAAGCTTTACCCCAATTAAAGCAATTTTTAAAACCAAGAAGAAATAATGAGACATAATCTTATGGGGGTTTCTCCATGCACATTCCAATGTAATTTACAACCTAGGAACACGACTTCCAGAAAGACTCTGCTGCCCTAGTACCCAGATTTGGGAATGGAGAAATGCTGCCTCCTTGAGGCCACTTCCCACAACAGCAGCTTTAAATCCATTGCCAAAGGTCACTAAATAGTCACCAAACTGGCAGTCCGGTAAATGACACCTGCTCTCTAAAAAAATTCTGGGGTGGAAAATCGACCGAAAAATTCAAAAGAGGGCAACCTTCCAAGAAGACAATTTCAAGAGTTATACTGTACTCCCAATTGTTTCCTTTTTTTAACAGAAAAGAAAACGGCAGAGAAAAATGATGAGTTTTACGAATTTTCAAAGACATGCAAACCCAAATTACAAAAACCTATCAGCTCACAGCAGCCAGAAGGGCCATTAGCATAAATGCTGCAAACAATAAATGCTGAAGCGATTGTGGAGAAATGCGTACCCTCGATTCTAAGGGGGACGTGGTAAGAGCCACTAATGAAAACACAAAGAAGGTGCTTTGAAAAGGGTAACACGGTGCTACCAGTCAATCAATCCCAACCACTGCTGGGCCTATCACCTGAGAAAATGAGAATCAAAAAGTCACAGGCTGGCAATCCTGCACGCCAACAATATTTACCATAGCCAACACTTGGAAGCAATGAAAATGTCCATCAACCGAGGAATGCACAAAGTAGAAGTGGTCCACGTACACAGTGGAAAACTACTCCAATGAAAAATAAAAAGTAAATTTAAAACACCAACAAAAGTAAGGAGACATCAGCTTGTGTGGGTTTGTCCGGGCACACTCCCCTCTAATTTATAACCGAGAAACACCACAGGCCGCAAGGGCTTTTCCCTAGGTACCAGGGTGGGGGACATAGAAAGGCTGCCACCCTCTGGCAGTTACCTGCAGAAGCAGCTTTAAAGGCTGTGCTAACGGTCATTTCATAGGAACAAGTACTGCAGAACTGTAAATGAAACCTGCCCTCAAAATGTCTTGAGGGGGGTCATGGCCAAAACATTTCAAAATGTGACACATACTTTAAGAGAACACTTTGAAGAACTAAGGGGGTAATCACAGCTTGAAAAATAAAAAGGACATGCCTTAAAGCTCAATTTCAACGGATTATGAGGCACGTGCGAATTCAACCGCAAAAAGGTATCAGCTCACACTTGTCAGAATCACCATCTTTAAGAAAACTACAAACAACAAATGCTGAAGGTGTTGTGGAGAAGTGCATACCCTCAACTTCAAGTGGGACGTAACTTGGAAAGGGCCACGAATGAGAACAGAATGGAGGTGCCTTAAAAAGGTCAACATTGAGCTACCATATGATCCAGCAGGCCCACTCCTCGACCTAAAATCTAAGAAGAGAGAATTGCAAAGACACAGGCAGGCAAATCTGCACTGCACAGTATTACAATAGCCAAGATATGGAAGTAACCAAAAAGTCCACCAACAGATGGGTGGACAAAGAAGAACTCCTCCATGTACAGATGGAATATTCGCTAGTGAAAAAAGTGAAACAATGCCATTTGCAGCACCATAGATGAGTCTAGACGTAATCACGCCACGTGTAGTAAGGGAGAAAGCAAAGGACACATATCCTATCATATCACTTTTAGGAGTTACTTAAAAATTGATACCAATGAAGATATTTCCACAGAGAAAGGCAACCACAGATTCATTAAAAAACTTATGGTTCACCAAGTAGAAAGGGATGAGGATTGGATACATTACCATATTGGGGTCAACAGAGATATACAAACCATGTGAAATATATACTCACCAAAGACGTACGGAAGACCAGGAGAGAGACTACTCAACATTGTGTCATAACCTACATGGAAAAAGGATGCGAGGAAGAATAGATACACGAATATGTGTGAAAGAACCACATCTTGCACACCTAGAACAAACAAACCATTGTAATCAAATTTGCTGGGATAAAAAATAAAAAGTAAATTACACATATCAACAAGAAGTAATGAGACATAAACTTACAGGGCTTTTTCCTGGCACATTCCATTCTAATTTACAACCTAGAACACCACTTCCATTAAGGCTCTGTTTCCCCAGTAACCAAATTTGGTAAAGGAGAAATGCTGCCACCTTCTGACCTTTCCCTGCAGGAGCAGCTTTAAACTCACAGCTCATGGTCACTTAACATTCCCAAGGACTCAGGGCTGTAAAGGACACCTGCCCTAAAAAATTGTGCTGAAGTAGGGAATGGACAAAAAAATTCAACACAGGCAAATGTTTCAAGAAGAGAGTATGAAGAGTTAAGTTTTACTCACGCTCTTTTAAAAAAAGAAAAGGAAAATGGATAAAAGCTCAACCTCAGGGAGTGTTAGACCCATGCAATCTAATCTACGAAAAGGTTTCAACTCACACCAGTCGACTGACCATCAGCAAAAAGTCTACAAACAATAAATGCTGAAGGGGTTTTAGGGAACTGTGTACCCTCTACCTGCTGGTGAGAGGTAAAGGGGTAACAGCCAATAATGAGAACAGAAAGGAGCTGTGTTTAAAAGTAAAAATGGAGGCACCATTCAATCCGGCAGGCGCACCATTGGACCTCTCACCTGAGAAGACAAGAATCGAGAAGACACAGGCCGCAAAAGCTGCAGTGCAGCCTTATTCACAATAGCCAAGACAGTGAAGCAATCAAAATGTCCAACAAGAGGTGAATGGATAAAGAAGAAGTGGTCCATGTCCACAATGGAATATTAGCCATGGAAGACAATGAACCATTGCTCTCTGAGGCACCACAAATGAGTCTGGAGATAATCACGAACCATGAGGTAAGTCGGAAAGCAAAAGACCTATATTCTATGATATCACTTACAGGCGTTATCTAATAACTGACACAAATGAACATATTTCCACAGAGAAAGACACTCACAGACTTAGAAAGCAAACTATGCTCATCTGAAAGGAAAGGTGGGGGGAATGGATAAATTAAGATTAGTGTTACTGTATGCATACAAACACATATTATATACATATCTCAAAAAGACCGACCATATAGCAAGGGAGGTCTGCGGAACCCTCAGTAACATTTTACATGGGAAGAGGATCTGTACTTGAATAGACATATATAATGTACAAATGAACCAGATCGTGTACACCTAGGAGAAACAATATTCTAAGCTTTACCCCAATTAAAGCAATTTTTAAAACCAAGAAGAAATAATGAGACATAATCTTATGGGGGTTTCTCCATGCACATTCCAATGTAATTTACAACCTAGGAACACGACTTCCAGAAAGACTCTGCTGCCCTAGTACCCAGATTTGGGAATGGAGAAATGCTGCCTCCTTGAGGCCACTTCCCACAACAGCAGCTTTAAATCCATTGCCAAAGGTCACTAAATAGTCACCAAACTGGCAGTCCGGTAAATGACACCTGCTCTCTAAAAAAATTCTGGGGTGGAAAATCGACCGAAAAATTCAAAAGAGGGCAACCTTCCAAGAAGACAATTTCAAGAGTTATACTGTACTCCCAATTGTTTCCTTTTTTTAACAGAAAAGAAAACGGCAGAGAAAAATGATGAGTTTTACGAATTTTCAAAGACATGCAAACCCAAATTACAAAAACCTATCAGCTCACAGCAGCCAGAAGGGCCATTAGCATAAATGCTGCAAACAATAAATGCTGAAGCGATTGTGGAGAAATGCGTACCCTCGATTCTAAGGGGGACGTGGTAAGAGCCACTAATGAAAACACAAAGAAGGTGCTTTGAAAAGGGTAACACGGTGCTACCAGTCAATCAATCCCAACCACTGCTGGGCCTATCACCTGAGAAAATGAGAATCAAAAAGTCACAGGCTGGCAATCCTGCACGCCAACAATATTTACCATAGCCAACACTTGGAAGCAATGAAAATGTCCATCAACCGAGGAATGCACAAAGTAGAAGTGGTCCACGTACACAGTGGAAAACTACTCCAATGAAAAATAAAAAGTAAATTTAAAACACCAACAAAAGTAAGGAGACATCAGCTTGTGTGGGTTTGTCCGGGCACACTCCCCTCTAATTTATAACCGAGAAACACCACAGGCCGCAAGGGCTTTTCCCTAGGTACCAGGGTGGGGGACATAGAAAGGCTGCCACCCTCTGGCAGTTACCTGCAGAAGCAGCTTTAAAGGCTGTGCTAACGGTCATTTCATAGGAACAAGTACTGCAGAACTGTAAATGAAACCTGCCCTCAAAATGTCTTGAGGGGGGTCATGGCCAAAACATTTCAAAATGTGACACATACTTTAAGAGAACACTTTGAAGAACTAAGGGGGTAATCACAGCTTGAAAAATAAAAAGGACATGCCTTAAAGCTCAATTTCAACGGATTATGAGGCACGTGCGAATTCAACCGCAAAAAGGTATCAGCTCACACTTGTCAGAATCACCATCTTTAAGAAAACTACAAACAACAAATGCTGAAGGTGTTGTGGAGAAGTGCATACCCTCAACTTCAAGTGGGACGTAACTTGGAAAGGGCCACGAATGAGAACAGAATGGAGGTGCCTTAAAAAGGTCAACATTGAGCTACCATATGATCCAGCAGGCCCACTCCTCGACCTAAAATCTAAGAAGAGAGAATTGCAAAGACACAGGCAGGCAAATCTGCACTGCACAGTATTACAATAGCCAAGATATGGAAGTAACCAAAAAGTCCACCAACAGATGGGTGGACAAAGAAGAACTCCTCCATGTACAGATGGAATATTCGCTAGTGAAAAAAGTGAAACAATGCCATTTGCAGCACCATAGATGAGTCTAGACGTAATCACGCCACGTGTAGTAAGGGAGAAAGCAAAGGACACATATCCTATCATATCACTTTTAGGAGTTACTTAAAAATTGATACCAATGAAGATATTTCCACAGAGAAAGGCAACCACAGATTCATTAAAAAACTTATGGTTCACCAAGTAGAAAGGGATGAGGATTGGATACATTACCATATTGGGGTCAACAGAGATATACAAACCATGTGAAATATATACTCACCAAAGACGTACGGAAGACCAGGAGAGAGACTACTCAACATTGTGTCATAACCTACATGGAAAAAGGATGCGAGGAAGAATAGATACACGAATATGTGTGAAAGAACCACATCTTGCACACCTAGAACAAACAAACCATTGTAATCAAATTTGCTGGGATAAAAAATAAAAAGTAAATTACACATATCAACAAGAAGTAATGAGACATAAACTTACAGGGCTTTTTCCTGGCACATTCCATTCTAATTTACAACCTAGAACACCACTTCCATTAAGGCTCTGTTTCCCCAGTAACCAAATTTGGTAAAGGAGAAATGCTGCCACCTTCTGACCTTTCCCTGCAGGAGCAGCTTTAAACTCACAGCTCATGGTCACTTAACATTCCCAAGGACTCAGGGCTGTAAAGGACACCTGCCCTAAAAAATTGTGCTGAAGTAGGGAATGGACAAAAAAATTCAACACAGGCAAATGTTTCAAGAAGAGAGTATGAAGAGTTAAGTTTTACTCACGCTCTTTTAAAAAAAGAAAAGGAAAATGGATAAAAGCTCAACCTCAGGGAGTGTTAGACCCATGCAATCTAATCTACGAAAAGGTTTCAACTCACACCAGTCGACTGACCATCAGCAAAAAGTCTACAAACAATAAATGCTGAAGGGGTTTTAGGGAACTGTGTACCCTCTACCTGCTGGTGAGAGGTAAAGGGGTAACAGCCAATAATGAGAACAGAAAGGAGCTGTGTTTAAAAGTAAAAATGGAGGCACCATTCAATCCGGCAGGCGCACCATTGGACCTCTCACCTGAGAAGACAAGAATCGAGAAGACACAGGCCGCAAAAGCTGCAGTGCAGCCTTATTCACAATAGCCAAGACAGTGAAGCAATCAAAATGTCCAACAAGAGGTGAATGGATAAAGAAGAAGTGGTCCATGTCCACAATGGAATATTAGCCATGGAAGACAATGAACCATTGCTCTCTGAGGCACCACAAATGAGTCTGGAGATAATCACGAACCATGAGGTAAGTCGGAAAGCAAAAGACCTATATTCTATGATATCACTTACAGGCGTTATCTAATAACTGACACAAATGAACATATTTCCACAGAGAAAGACACTCACAGACTTAGAAAGCAAACTATGCTCATCTGAAAGGAAAGGTGGGGGGAATGGATAAATTAAGATTAGTGTTACTGTATGCATACAAACACATATTATATACATATCTCAAAAAGACCGACCATATAGCAAGGGAGGTCTGCGGAACCCTCAGTAACATTTTACATGGGAAGAGGATCTGTACTTGAATAGACATATATAATGTACAAATGAACCAGATCGTGTACACCTAGGAGAAACAATATTCTAAGCTTTACCCCAATTAAAGCAATTTTTAAAACCAAGAAGAAATAATGAGACATAATCTTATGGGGGTTTCTCCATGCACATTCCAATGTAATTTACAACCTAGGAACACGACTTCCAGAAAGACTCTGCTGCCCTAGTACCCAGATTTGGGAATGGAGAAATGCTGCCTCCTTGAGGCCACTTCCCACAACAGCAGCTTTAAATCCATTGCCAAAGGTCACTAAATAGTCACCAAACTGGCAGTCCGGTAAATGACACCTGCTCTCTAAAAAAATTCTGGGGTGGAAAATCGACCGAAAAATTCAAAAGAGGGCAACCTTCCAAGAAGACAATTTCAAGAGTTATACTGTACTCCCAATTGTTTCCTTTTTTTAACAGAAAAGAAAACGGCAGAGAAAAATGATGAGTTTTACGAATTTTCAAAGACATGCAAACCCAAATTACAAAAACCTATCAGCTCACAGCAGCCAGAAGGGCCATTAGCATAAATGCTGCAAACAATAAATGCTGAAGCGATTGTGGAGAAATGCGTACCCTCGATTCTAAGGGGGACGTGGTAAGAGCCACTAATGAAAACACAAAGAAGGTGCTTTGAAAAGGGTAACACGGTGCTACCAGTCAATCAATCCCAACCACTGCTGGGCCTATCACCTGAGAAAATGAGAATCAAAAAGTCACAGGCTGGCAATCCTGCACGCCAACAATATTTACCATAGCCAACACTTGGAAGCAATGAAAATGTCCATCAACCGAGGAATGCACAAAGTAGAAGTGGTCCACGTACACAGTGGAAAACTACTCCAATGAAAAATAAAAAGTAAATTTAAAACACCAACAAAAGTAAGGAGACATCAGCTTGTGTGGGTTTGTCCGGGCACACTCCCCTCTAATTTATAACCGAGAAACACCACAGGCCGCAAGGGCTTTTCCCTAGGTACCAGGGTGGGGGACATAGAAAGGCTGCCACCCTCTGGCAGTTACCTGCAGAAGCAGCTTTAAAGGCTGTGCTAACGGTCATTTCATAGGAACAAGTACTGCAGAACTGTAAATGAAACCTGCCCTCAAAATGTCTTGAGGGGGGTCATGGCCAAAACATTTCAAAATGTGACACATACTTTAAGAGAACACTTTGAAGAACTAAGGGGGTAATCACAGCTTGAAAAATAAAAAGGACATGCCTTAAAGCTCAATTTCAACGGATTATGAGGCACGTGCGAATTCAACCGCAAAAAGGTATCAGCTCACACTTGTCAGAATCACCATCTTTAAGAAAACTACAAACAACAAATGCTGAAGGTGTTGTGGAGAAGTGCATACCCTCAACTTCAAGTGGGACGTAACTTGGAAAGGGCCACGAATGAGAACAGAATGGAGGTGCCTTAAAAAGGTCAACATTGAGCTACCATATGATCCAGCAGGCCCACTCCTCGACCTAAAATCTAAGAAGAGAGAATTGCAAAGACACAGGCAGGCAAATCTGCACTGCACAGTATTACAATAGCCAAGATATGGAAGTAACCAAAAAGTCCACCAACAGATGGGTGGACAAAGAAGAACTCCTCCATGTACAGATGGAATATTCGCTAGTGAAAAAAGTGAAACAATGCCATTTGCAGCACCATAGATGAGTCTAGACGTAATCACGCCACGTGTAGTAAGGGAGAAAGCAAAGGACACATATCCTATCATATCACTTTTAGGAGTTACTTAAAAATTGATACCAATGAAGATATTTCCACAGAGAAAGGCAACCACAGATTCATTAAAAAACTTATGGTTCACCAAGTAGAAAGGGATGAGGATTGGATACATTACCATATTGGGGTCAACAGAGATATACAAACCATGTGAAATATATACTCACCAAAGACGTACGGAAGACCAGGAGAGAGACTACTCAACATTGTGTCATAACCTACATGGAAAAAGGATGCGAGGAAGAATAGATACACGAATATGTGTGAAAGAACCACATCTTGCACACCTAGAACAAACAAACCATTGTAATCAAATTTGCTGGGATAAAAAATAAAAAGTAAATTACACATATCAACAAGAAGTAATGAGACATAAACTTACAGGGCTTTTTCCTGGCACATTCCATTCTAATTTACAACCTAGAACACCACTTCCATTAAGGCTCTGTTTCCCCAGTAACCAAATTTGGTAAAGGAGAAATGCTGCCACCTTCTGACCTTTCCCTGCAGGAGCAGCTTTAAACTCACAGCTCATGGTCACTTAACATTCCCAAGGACTCAGGGCTGTAAAGGACACCTGCCCTAAAAAATTGTGCTGAAGTAGGGAATGGACAAAAAAATTCAACACAGGCAAATGTTTCAAGAAGAGAGTATGAAGAGTTAAGTTTTACTCACGCTCTTTTAAAAAAAGAAAAGGAAAATGGATAAAAGCTCAACCTCAGGGAGTGTTAGACCCATGCAATCTAATCTACGAAAAGGTTTCAACTCACACCAGTCGACTGACCATCAGCAAAAAGTCTACAAACAATAAATGCTGAAGGGGTTTTAGGGAACTGTGTACCCTCTACCTGCTGGTGAGAGGTAAAGGGGTAACAGCCAATAATGAGAACAGAAAGGAGCTGTGTTTAAAAGTAAAAATGGAGGCACCATTCAATCCGGCAGGCGCACCATTGGACCTCTCACCTGAGAAGACAAGAATCGAGAAGACACAGGCCGCAAAAGCTGCAGTGCAGCCTTATTCACAATAGCCAAGACAGTGAAGCAATCAAAATGTCCAACAAGAGGTGAATGGATAAAGAAGAAGTGGTCCATGTCCACAATGGAATATTAGCCATGGAAGACAATGAACCATTGCTCTCTGAGGCACCACAAATGAGTCTGGAGATAATCACGAACCATGAGGTAAGTCGGAAAGCAAAAGACCTATATTCTATGATATCACTTACAGGCGTTATCTAATAACTGACACAAATGAACATATTTCCACAGAGAAAGACACTCACAGACTTAGAAAGCAAACTATGCTCATCTGAAAGGAAAGGTGGGGGGAATGGATAAATTAAGATTAGTGTTACTGTATGCATACAAACACATATTATATACATATCTCAAAAAGACCGACCATATAGCAAGGGAGGTCTGCGGAACCCTCAGTAACATTTTACATGGGAAGAGGATCTGTACTTGAATAGACATATATAATGTACAAATGAACCAGATCGTGTACACCTAGGAGAAACAATATTCTAAGCTTTACCCCAATTAAAGCAATTTTTAAAACCAAGAAGAAATAATGAGACATAATCTTATGGGGGTTTCTCCATGCACATTCCAATGTAATTTACAACCTAGGAACACGACTTCCAGAAAGACTCTGCTGCCCTAGTACCCAGATTTGGGAATGGAGAAATGCTGCCTCCTTGAGGCCACTTCCCACAACAGCAGCTTTAAATCCATTGCCAAAGGTCACTAAATAGTCACCAAACTGGCAGTCCGGTAAATGACACCTGCTCTCTAAAAAAATTCTGGGGTGGAAAATCGACCGAAAAATTCAAAAGAGGGCAACCTTCCAAGAAGACAATTTCAAGAGTTATACTGTACTCCCAATTGTTTCCTTTTTTTAACAGAAAAGAAAACGGCAGAGAAAAATGATGAGTTTTACGAATTTTCAAAGACATGCAAACCCAAATTACAAAAACCTATCAGCTCACAGCAGCCAGAAGGGCCATTAGCATAAATGCTGCAAACAATAAATGCTGAAGCGATTGTGGAGAAATGCGTACCCTCGATTCTAAGGGGGACGTGGTAAGAGCCACTAATGAAAACACAAAGAAGGTGCTTTGAAAAGGGTAACACGGTGCTACCAGTCAATCAATCCCAACCACTGCTGGGCCTATCACCTGAGAAAATGAGAATCAAAAAGTCACAGGCTGGCAATCCTGCACGCCAACAATATTTACCATAGCCAACACTTGGAAGCAATGAAAATGTCCATCAACCGAGGAATGCACAAAGTAGAAGTGGTCCACGTACACAGTGGAAAACTACTCCAATGAAAAATAAAAAGTAAATTTAAAACACCAACAAAAGTAAGGAGACATCAGCTTGTGTGGGTTTGTCCGGGCACACTCCCCTCTAATTTATAACCGAGAAACACCACAGGCCGCAAGGGCTTTTCCCTAGGTACCAGGGTGGGGGACATAGAAAGGCTGCCACCCTCTGGCAGTTACCTGCAGAAGCAGCTTTAAAGGCTGTGCTAACGGTCATTTCATAGGAACAAGTACTGCAGAACTGTAAATGAAACCTGCCCTCAAAATGTCTTGAGGGGGGTCATGGCCAAAACATTTCAAAATGTGACACATACTTTAAGAGAACACTTTGAAGAACTAAGGGGGTAATCACAGCTTGAAAAATAAAAAGGACATGCCTTAAAGCTCAATTTCAACGGATTATGAGGCACGTGCGAATTCAACCGCAAAAAGGTATCAGCTCACACTTGTCAGAATCACCATCTTTAAGAAAACTACAAACAACAAATGCTGAAGGTGTTGTGGAGAAGTGCATACCCTCAACTTCAAGTGGGACGTAACTTGGAAAGGGCCACGAATGAGAACAGAATGGAGGTGCCTTAAAAAGGTCAACATTGAGCTACCATATGATCCAGCAGGCCCACTCCTCGACCTAAAATCTAAGAAGAGAGAATTGCAAAGACACAGGCAGGCAAATCTGCACTGCACAGTATTACAATAGCCAAGATATGGAAGTAACCAAAAAGTCCACCAACAGATGGGTGGACAAAGAAGAACTCCTCCATGTACAGATGGAATATTCGCTAGTGAAAAAAGTGAAACAATGCCATTTGCAGCACCATAGATGAGTCTAGACGTAATCACGCCACGTGTAGTAAGGGAGAAAGCAAAGGACACATATCCTATCATATCACTTTTAGGAGTTACTTAAAAATTGATACCAATGAAGATATTTCCACAGAGAAAGGCAACCACAGATTCATTAAAAAACTTATGGTTCACCAAGTAGAAAGGGATGAGGATTGGATACATTACCATATTGGGGTCAACAGAGATATACAAACCATGTGAAATATATACTCACCAAAGACGTACGGAAGACCAGGAGAGAGACTACTCAACATTGTGTCATAACCTACATGGAAAAAGGATGCGAGGAAGAATAGATACACGAATATGTGTGAAAGAACCACATCTTGCACACCTAGAACAAACAAACCATTGTAATCAAATTTGCTGGGATAAAAAATAAAAAGTAAATTACACATATCAACAAGAAGTAATGAGACATAAACTTACAGGGCTTTTTCCTGGCACATTCCATTCTAATTTACAACCTAGAACACCACTTCCATTAAGGCTCTGTTTCCCCAGTAACCAAATTTGGTAAAGGAGAAATGCTGCCACCTTCTGACCTTTCCCTGCAGGAGCAGCTTTAAACTCACAGCTCATGGTCACTTAACATTCCCAAGGACTCAGGGCTGTAAAGGACACCTGCCCTAAAAAATTGTGCTGAAGTAGGGAATGGACAAAAAAATTCAACACAGGCAAATGTTTCAAGAAGAGAGTATGAAGAGTTAAGTTTTACTCACGCTCTTTTAAAAAAAGAAAAGGAAAATGGATAAAAGCTCAACCTCAGGGAGTGTTAGACCCATGCAATCTAATCTACGAAAAGGTTTCAACTCACACCAGTCGACTGACCATCAGCAAAAAGTCTACAAACAATAAATGCTGAAGGGGTTTTAGGGAACTGTGTACCCTCTACCTGCTGGTGAGAGGTAAAGGGGTAACAGCCAATAATGAGAACAGAAAGGAGCTGTGTTTAAAAGTAAAAATGGAGGCACCATTCAATCCGGCAGGCGCACCATTGGACCTCTCACCTGAGAAGACAAGAATCGAGAAGACACAGGCCGCAAAAGCTGCAGTGCAGCCTTATTCACAATAGCCAAGACAGTGAAGCAATCAAAATGTCCAACAAGAGGTGAATGGATAAAGAAGAAGTGGTCCATGTCCACAATGGAATATTAGCCATGGAAGACAATGAACCATTGCTCTCTGAGGCACCACAAATGAGTCTGGAGATAATCACGAACCATGAGGTAAGTCGGAAAGCAAAAGACCTATATTCTATGATATCACTTACAGGCGTTATCTAATAACTGACACAAATGAACATATTTCCACAGAGAAAGACACTCACAGACTTAGAAAGCAAACTATGCTCATCTGAAAGGAAAGGTGGGGGGAATGGATAAATTAAGATTAGTGTTACTGTATGCATACAAACACATATTATATACATATCTCAAAAAGACCGACCATATAGCAAGGGAGGTCTGCGGAACCCTCAGTAACATTTTACATGGGAAGAGGATCTGTACTTGAATAGACATATATAATGTACAAATGAACCAGATCGTGTACACCTAGGAGAAACAATATTCTAAGCTTTACCCCAATTAAAGCAATTTTTAAAACCAAGAAGAAATAATGAGACCTAATCTTATGGGGGTTTCTCCATGCACATTCCAATGTAATTTACAACCTAGGAACACGACTTCCAGAAAGACTCTGCTGCCCTAGTACCCAGATTTGGGAATGGAGAAATGCTGCCTCCTTGAGGCCACTTCCCACAACAGCAGCTTTAAATCCATTGCCAAAGGTCACTAAATAGTCACCAAACTGGCAGTCCGGTAAATGACACCTGCTCTCTAAAAAAATTCTGGGGTGGAAAATCGACCGAAAAATTCAAAAGAGGGCAACCTTCCAAGAAGACAATTTCAAGAGTTATACTGTACTCCCAATTGTTTCCTTTTTTTAACAGAAAAGAAAACGGCAGAGAAAAATGATGAGTTTTACGAATTTTCAAAGACATGCAAACCCAAATTACAAAAACCTATCAGCTCACAGCAGCCAGAAGGGCCATTAGCATAAATGCTGCAAACAATAAATGCTGAAGCGATTGTGGAGAAATGCGTACCCTCGATTCTAAGGGGGACGTGGTAAGAGCCACTAATGAAAACACAAAGAAGGTGCTTTGAAAAGGGTAACACGGTGCTACCAGTCAATCAATCCCAACCACTGCTGGGCCTATCACCTGAGAAAATGAGAATCAAAAAGTCACAGGCTGGCAATCCTGCACGCCAACAATATTTACCATAGCCAACACTTGGAAGCAATGAAAATGTCCATCAACCGAGGAATGCACAAAGTAGAAGTGGTCCACGTACACAGTGGAAAACTACTCCAATGAAAAATAAAAAGTAAATTTAAAACACCAACAAAAGTAAGGAGACATCAGCTTGTGTGGGTTTGTCCGGGCACACTCCCCTCTAATTTATAACCGAGAAACACCACAGGCCGCAAGGGCTTTTCCCTAGGTACCAGGGTGGGGGACATAGAAAGGCTGCCACCCTCTGGCAGTTACCTGCAGAAGCAGCTTTAAAGGCTGTGCTAACGGTCATTTCATAGGAACAAGTACTGCAGAACTGTAAATGAAACCTGCCCTCAAAATGTCTTGAGGGGGGTCATGGCCAAAACATTTCAAAATGTGACACATACTTTAAGAGAACACTTTGAAGAACTAAGGGGGTAATCACAGCTTGAAAAATAAAAAGGACATGCCTTAAAGCTCAATTTCAACGGATTATGAGGCACGTGCGAATTCAACCGCAAAAAGGTATCAGCTCACACTTGTCAGAATCACCATCTTTAAGAAAACTACAAACAACAAATGCTGAAGGTGTTGTGGAGAAGTGCATACCCTCAACTTCAAGTGGGACGTAACTTGGAAAGGGCCACGAATGAGAACAGAATGGAGGTGCCTTAAAAAGGTCAACATTGAGCTACCATATGATCCAGCAGGCCCACTCCTCGACCTAAAATCTAAGAAGAGAGAATTGCAAAGACACAGGCAGGCAAATCTGCACTGCACAGTATTACAATAGCCAAGATATGGAAGTAACCAAAAAGTCCACCAACAGATGGGTGGACAAAGAAGAACTCCTCCATGTACAGATGGAATATTCGCTAGTGAAAAAAGTGAAACAATGCCATTTGCAGCACCATAGATGAGTCTAGACGTAATCACGCCACGTGTAGTAAGGGAGAAAGCAAAGGACACATATCCTATCATATCACTTTTAGGAGTTACTTAAAAATTGATACCAATGAAGATATTTCCACAGAGAAAGGCAACCACAGATTCATTAAAAAACTTATGGTTCACCAAGTAGAAAGGGATGAGGATTGGATACATTACCATATTGGGGTCAACAGAGATATACAAACCATGTGAAATATATACTCACCAAAGACGTACGGAAGACCAGGAGAGAGACTACTCAACATTGTGTCATAACCTACATGGAAAAAGGATGCGAGGAAGAATAGATACACGAATATGTGTGAAAGAACCACATCTTGCACACCTAGAACAAACAAACCATTGCAATCAAATTTGCTGGGATAAAAAATAAAAAGTAAATTACACATATCAACAAGAAGTAATGAGACATAAACTTACAGGGCTTTTTCCTGGCACATCCCATTCTAATTTACAACCTAGAACACCACTTCCATTAAGGCTCTGTTTCCCCAGTAACCAAATTTGGTAAAGGAGAAATGCTGCCACCTTCTGACCTTTCCCTGCAGGAGCAGCTTTAAACTCACAGCTCATGGTCACTTAACATTCCCAAGGACTCAGGGCTGTAAAGGACACCTGCCCTAAAAAATTGTGCTGAAGTAGGGAATGGACAAAAAAATTCAACACAGGCAAATGTTTCAAGAAGAGAGTATGAAGAGTTAAGTTTTACTCACGCTCTTTTAAAAAAAGAAAAGGAAAATGGATAAAAGCTCAACCTCAGGGAGTGTTAGACCCATGCAATCTAATCTACGAAAAGGTTTCAACTCACACCAGTCGACTGACCATCAGCAAAAAGTCTACAAACAATAAATGCTGAAGGGGTTTTAGGGAACTGTGTACCCTCTACCTGCTGGTGAGAGGTAAAGGGGTAACAGCCAATAATGAGAACAGAAAGGAGCTGTGTTTAAAAGTAAAAATGGAGGCACCATTCAATCCGGCAGGCGCACCATTGGACCTCTCACCTGAGAAGACAAGAATCGAGAAGACACAGGCCGCAAAAGCTGCAGTGCAGCCTTATTCACAATAGCCAAGACAGTGAAGCAATCAAAATGTCCAACAAGAGGTGAATGGATAAAGAAGAAGTGGTCCATGTCCACAATGGAATATTAGCCATGGAAGACAATGAACCATTGCTCTCTGAGGCACCACAAATGAGTCTGGAGATAATCACGAACCATGAGGTAAGTCGGAAAGCAAAAGACCTATATTCTATGATATCACTTACAGGCGTTATCTAATAACTGACACAAATGAACATATTTCCACAGAGAAAGACACTCACAGACTTAGAAAGCAAACTATGCTCATCTGAAAGGAAAGGTGGGGGGAATGGATAAATTAAGATTAGTGTTACTGTATGCATACAAACACATATTATATACATATCTCAAAAAGACCGACCATATAGCAAGGGAGGTCTGCGGAACCCTCAGTAACATTTTACATGGGAAGAGGATCTGTACTTGAATAGACATATATAATGTACAAATGAACCAGATCGTGTACACCTAGGAGAAACAATATTCTAAGCTTTACCCCAATTAAAGCAATTTTTAAAACCAAGAAGAAATAATGAGACCTAATCTTATGGGGGTTTCTCCATGCACATTCCAATGTAATTTACAACCTAGGAACACGACTTCCAGAAAGACTCTGCTGCCCTAGTACCCAGATTTGGGAATGGAGAAATGCTGCCTCCTTGAGGCCACTTCCCACAACAGCAGCTTTAAATCCATTGCCAAAGGTCACTAAATAGTCACCAAACTGGCAGTCCGGTAAATGACACCTGCTCTCTAAAAAAATTCTGGGGTGGAAAATCGACCGAAAAATTCAAAAGAGGGCAACCTTCCAAGAAGACAATTTCAAGAGTTATACTGTACTCCCAATTGTTTCCTTTTTTTAACAGAAAAGAAAACGGCAGAGAAAAATGATGAGTTTTACGAATTTTCAAAGACATGCAAACCCAAATTACAAAAACCTATCAGCTCACAGCAGCCAGAAGGGCCATTAGCATAAATGCTGCAAACAATAAATGCTGAAGCGATTGTGGAGAAATGCGTACCCTCGATTCTAAGGGGGACGTGGTAAGAGCCACTAATGAAAACACAAAGAAGGTGCTTTGAAAAGGGTAACACGGTGCTACCAGTCAATCAATCCCAACCACTGCTGGGCCTATCACCTGAGAAAATGAGAATCAAAAAGTCACAGGCTGGCAATCCTGCACGCCAACAATATTTACCATAGCCAACACTTGGAAGCAATGAAAATGTCCATCAACCGAGGAATGCACAAAGTAGAAGTGGTCCACGTACACAGTGGAAAACTACTCCAATGAAAAATAAAAAGTAAATTTAAAACACCAACAAAAGTAAGGAGACATCAGCTTGTGTGGGTTTGTCCGGGCACACTCCCCTCTAATTTATAACCGAGAAACACCACAGGCCGCAAGGGCTTTTCCCTAGGTACCAGGGTGGGGGACATAGAAAGGCTGCCACCCTCTGGCAGTTACCTGCAGAAGCAGCTTTAAAGGCTGTGCTAACGGTCATTTCATAGGAACAAGTACTGCAGAACTGTAAATGAAACCTGCCCTCAAAATGTCTTGAGGGGGGTCATGGCCAAAACATTTCAAAATGTGACACATACTTTAAGAGAACACTTTGAAGAACTAAGGGGGTAATCACAGCTTGAAAAATAAAAAGGACATGCCTTAAAGCTCAATTTCAACGGATTATGAGGCACGTGCGAATTCAACCGCAAAAAGGTATCAGCTCACACTTGTCAGAATCACCATCTTTAAGAAAACTACAAACAACAAATGCTGAAGGTGTTGTGGAGAAGTGCATACCCTCAACTTCAAGTGGGACGTAACTTGGAAAGGGCCACGAATGAGAACAGAATGGAGGTGCCTTAAAAAGGTCAACATTGAGCTACCATATGATCCAGCAGGCCCACTCCTCGACCTAAAATCTAAGAAGAGAGAATTGCAAAGACACAGGCAGGCAAATCTGCACTGCACAGTATTACAATAGCCAAGATATGGAAGTAACCAAAAAGTCCACCAACAGATGGGTGGACAAAGAAGAACTCCTCCATGTACAGATGGAATATTCGCTAGTGAAAAAAGTGAAACAATGCCATTTGCAGCACCATAGATGAGTCTAGACGTAATCACGCCACGTGTAGTAAGGGAGAAAGCAAAGGACACATATCCTATCATATCACTTTTAGGAGTTACTTAAAAATTGATACCAATGAAGATATTTCCACAGAGAAAGGCAACCACAGATTCATTAAAAAACTTATGGTTCACCAAGTAGAAAGGGATGAGGATTGGATACATTACCATATTGGGGTCAACAGAGATATACAAACCATGTGAAATATATACTCACCAAAGACGTACGGAAGACCAGGAGAGAGACTACTCAACATTGTGTCATAACCTACATGGAAAAAGGATGCGAGGAAGAATAGATACACGAATATGTGTGAAAGAACCACATCTTGCACACCTAGAACAAACAAACCATTGCAATCAAATTTGCTGGGATAAAAAATAAAAAGTAAATTACACATATCAACAAGAAGTAATGAGACATAAACTTACAGGGCTTTTTCCTGGCACATCCCATTCTAATTTACAACCTAGAACACCACTTCCATTAAGGCTCTGTTTCCCCAGTAACCAAATTTGGTAAAGGAGAAATGCTGCCACCTTCTGACCTTTCCCTGCAGGAGCAGCTTTAAACTCACAGCTCATGGTCACTTAACATTCCCAAGGACTCAGGGCTGTAAAGGACACCTGCCCTAAAAAATTGTGCTGAAGTAGGGAATGGACAAAAAAATTCAACACAGGCAAATGTTTCAAGAAGAGAGTATGAAGAGTTAAGTTTTACTCACGCTCTTTTAAAAAAAGAAAAGGAAAATGGATAAAAGCTCAACCTCAGGGAGTGTTAGACCCATGCAATCTAATCTACGAAAAGGTTTCAACTCACACCAGTCGACTGACCATCAGCAAAAAGTCTACAAACAATAAATGCTGAAGGGGTTTTAGGGAACTGTGTACCCTCTACCTGCTGGTGAGAGGTAAAGGGGTAACAGCCAATAATGAGAACAGAAAGGAGCTGTGTTTAAAAGTAAAAATGGAGGCACCATTCAATCCGGCAGGCGCACCATTGGACCTCTCACCTGAGAAGACAAGAATCGAGAAGACACAGGCCGCAAAAGCTGCAGTGCAGCCTTATTCACAATAGCCAAGACAGTGAAGCAATCAAAATGTCCAACAAGAGGTGAATGGATAAAGAAGAAGTGGTCCATGTCCACAATGGAATATTAGCCATGGAAGACAATGAACCATTGCTCTCTGAGGCACCACAAATGAGTCTGGAGATAATCACGAACCATGAGGTAAGTCGGAAAGCAAAAGACCTATATTCTATGATATCACTTACAGGCGTTATCTAATAACTGACACAAATGAACATATTTCCACAGAGAAAGACACTCACAGACTTAGAAAGCAAACTATGCTCATCTGAAAGGAAAGGTGGGGGGAATGGATAAATTAAGATTAGTGTTACTGTATGCATACAAACACATATTATATACATATCTCAAAAAGACCGACCATATAGCAAGGGAGGTCTGCGGAACCCTCAGTAACATTTTACATGGGAAGAGGATCTGTACTTGAATAGACATATATAATGTACAAATGAACCAGATCGTGTACACCTAGGAGAAACAATATTCTAAGCTTTACCCCAATTAAAGCAATTTTTAAAACCAAGAAGAAATAATGAGACCTAATCTTATGGGGGTTTCTCCATGCACATTCCAATGTAATTTACAACCTAGGAACACGACTTCCAGAAAGACTCTGCTGCCCTAGTACCCAGATTTGGGAATGGAGAAATGCTGCCTCCTTGAGGCCACTTCCCACAACAGCAGCTTTAAATCCATTGCCAAAGGTCACTAAATAGTCACCAAACTGGCAGTCCGGTAAATGACACCTGCTCTCTAAAAAAATTCTGGGGTGGAAAATCGACCGAAAAATTCAAAAGAGGGCAACCTTCCAAGAAGACAATTTCAAGAGTTATACTGTACTCCCAATTGTTTCCTTTTTTTAACAGAAAAGAAAACGGCAGAGAAAAATGATGAGTTTTACGAATTTTCAAAGACATGCAAACCCAAATTACAAAAACCTATCAGCTCACAGCAGCCAGAAGGGCCATTAGCATAAATGCTGCAAACAATAAATGCTGAAGCGATTGTGGAGAAATGCGTACCCTCGATTCTAAGGGGGACGTGGTAAGAGCCACTAATGAAAACACAAAGAAGGTGCTTTGAAAAGGGTAACACGGTGCTACCAGTCAATCAATCCCAACCACTGCTGGGCCTATCACCTGAGAAAATGAGAATCAAAAAGTCACAGGCTGGCAATCCTGCACGCCAACAATATTTACCATAGCCAACACTTGGAAGCAATGAAAATGTCCATCAACCGAGGAATGCACAAAGTAGAAGTGGTCCACGTACACAGTGGAAAACTACTCCAATGAAAAATAAAAAGTAAATTTAAAACACCAACAAAAGTAAGGAGACATCAGCTTGTGTGGGTTTGTCCGGGCACACTCCCCTCTAATTTATAACCGAGAAACACCACAGGCCGCAAGGGCTTTTCCCTAGGTACCAGGGTGGGGGACATAGAAAGGCTGCCACCCTCTGGCAGTTACCTGCAGAAGCAGCTTTAAAGGCTGTGCTAACGGTCATTTCATAGGAACAAGTACTGCAGAACTGTAAATGAAACCTGCCCTCAAAATGTCTTGAGGGGGGTCATGGCCAAAACATTTCAAAATGTGACACATACTTTAAGAGAACACTTTGAAGAACTAAGGGGGTAATCACAGCTTGAAAAATAAAAAGGACATGCCTTAAAGCTCAATTTCAACGGATTATGAGGCACGTGCGAATTCAACCGCAAAAAGGTATCAGCTCACACTTGTCAGAATCACCATCTTTAAGAAAACTACAAACAACAAATGCTGAAGGTGTTGTGGAGAAGTGCATACCCTCAACTTCAAGTGGGACGTAACTTGGAAAGGGCCACGAATGAGAACAGAATGGAGGTGCCTTAAAAAGGTCAACATTGAGCTACCATATGATCCAGCAGGCCCACTCCTCGACCTAAAATCTAAGAAGAGAGAATTGCAAAGACACAGGCAGGCAAATCTGCACTGCACAGTATTACAATAGCCAAGATATGGAAGTAACCAAAAAGTCCACCAACAGATGGGTGGACAAAGAAGAACTCCTCCATGTACAGATGGAATATTCGCTAGTGAAAAAAGTGAAACAATGCCATTTGCAGCACCATAGATGAGTCTAGACGTAATCACGCCACGTGTAGTAAGGGAGAAAGCAAAGGACACATATCCTATCATATCACTTTTAGGAGTTACTTAAAAATTGATACCAATGAAGATATTTCCACAGAGAAAGGCAACCACAGATTCATTAAAAAACTTATGGTTCACCAAGTAGAAAGGGATGAGGATTGGATACATTACCATATTGGGGTCAACAGAGATATACAAACCATGTGAAATATATACTCACCAAAGACGTACGGAAGACCAGGAGAGAGACTACTCAACATTGTGTCATAACCTACATGGAAAAAGGATGCGAGGAAGAATAGATACACGAATATGTGTGAAAGAACAACATCTTGCACACCTAGAACAAACAAACCATTGCAATCAAATTTGCTGGGATAAAAAATAAAAAGTAAATTACACATATCAACAAGAAGTAATGAGACATAAACTTACAGGGCTTTTTCCTGGCACATCCCATTCTAATTTACAACCTAGAACACCACTTCCATTAAGGCTCTGTTTCCCCAGTAACCAAATTTGGTAAAGGAGAAATGCTGCCACCTTCTGACCTTTCCCTGCAGGAGCAGCTTTAAACTCACAGCTCATGGTCACTTAACATTCCCAAGGACTCAGGGCTGTAAAGGACACCTGCCCTAAAAAATTGTGCTGAAGTAGGGAATGGACAAAAAATTCAACACAGGCAAATGTTTCAAGAAGAGAGTATGAAGAGTTAAGTTTTACTCACGCTCTTTTAAAAAAAGAAAAGGAAAATGGATAAAAGCTCAACCTCAGGGAGTGTTAGACCCATGCAATCTAATCTACGAAAAGGTTTCAACTCACACCAGTCGACTGACCATCAGCAAAAAGTCTACAAACAATAAATGCTGAAGGGGTTTTAGGGAACTGTGTACCCTCTACCTGCTGGTGAGAGGTAAAGGGGTAACAGCCAATAATGAGAACAGAAAGGAGCTGTGTTTAAAAGTAAAAATGGAGGCACCATTCAATCCGGCAGGCGCACCATTGGACCTCTCACCTGAGAAGACAAGAATCGAGAAGACACAGGCCGCAAAAGCTGCAGTGCAGCCTTATTCACAATAGCCAAGACAGTGAAGCAATCAAAATGTCCAACAAGAGGTGAATGGATAAAGAAGAAGTGGTCCATGTCCACAATGGAATATTAGCCATGGAAGACAATGAACCATTGCTCTCTGAGGCACCACAAATGAGTCTGGAGATAATCACGAACCATGAGGTAAGTCGGAAAGCAAAAGACCTATATTCTATGATATCACTTACAGGCGTTATCTAATAACTGACACAAATGAACATATTTCCACAGAGAAAGACACTCACAGACTTAGAAAGCAAACTATGCTCATCTGAAAGGAAAGGTGGGGGGAATGGATAAATTAAGATTAGTGTTACTGTATGCATACAAACACATATTATATACATATCTCAAAAAGACCGACCATATAGCAAGGGAGGTCTGCGGAACCCTCAGTAACATTTTACATGGGAAGAGGATCTGTACTTGAATAGACATATATAATGTACAAATGAACCAGATCGTGTACACCTAGGAGAAACAATATTCTAAGCTTTACCCCAATTAAAGCAATTTTAAAACCAAGAAGAAATAATGAGACCTAATCTTATGGGGGTTTCTCCATGCACATTCCAATGTAATTTACAACCTAGGAACACGACTTCCAGAAAGACTCTGCTGCCCTAGTACCCAGATTTGGGAATGGAGAAATGCTGCCTCCTTGAGGCCACTTCCCACAACAGCAGCTTTAAATCCATTGCCAAAGGTCACTAAATAGTCACCAAACTGGCAGTCCGGTAAATGACACCTGCTCTCTAAAAAAATTCTGGGGTGGAAAATCGACCGAAAAATTCAAAAGAGGGCAACCTTCCAAGAAGACAATTTCAAGAGTTATACTGTACTCCCAATTGTTTCCTTTTTTTAACAGAAAAGAAAACGGCAGAGAAAAATGATGAGTTTTACGAATTTTCAAAGACATGCAAACCCAAATTACAAAAACCTATCAGCTCACAGCAGCCAGAAGGGCCATTAGCATAAATGCTGCAAACAATAAATGCTGAAGCGATTGTGGAGAAATGCGTACCCTCGATTCTAAGGGGGACGTGGTAAGAGCCACTAATGAAAACACAAAGAAGGTGCTTTGAAAAGGGTAACACGGTGCTACCAGTCAATCAATCCCAACCACTGCTGGGCCTATCACCTGAGAAAATGAGAATCAAAAAGTCACAGGCTGGCATTCCTGCACGCCAACAATATTTACCATAGCCAACACTTGGAAGCAATGAAAATGTCCATCAACCGAGGAATGCACAAAGTAGAAGTGGTCCACGTACACAGTGGAAAACTACTCCAATGAAAAATAAAAAGTAAATTTAAAACACCAACAAAAGTAAGGAGACATCAGCTTGTGTGGGTTTGTCCGGGCACACTCCCCTCTAATTTATAACCGAGAAACACCACAGGCCGCAAGGGCTTTTCCCTAGGTACCAGGGTGGGGGACATAGAAAGGCTGCCACCCTCTGGCAGTTACCTGCAGAAGCAGCTTTAAAGGCTGTGCTAACGGTCATTTCATAGGAACAAGTACTGCAGAACTGTAAATGAAACCTGCCCTCAAAATGTCTTGAGGGGGGTCATGGCCAAAACATTTCAAAATGTGACACATACTTTAAGAGAACACTTTGAAGAACTAAGGGGGTAATCACAGCTTGAAAAATAAAAAGGACATGCCTTAAAGCTCAATTTCAACGGATTATGAGGCACGTGCGAATTCAACCGCAAAAAGGTATCAGCTCACACTTGTCAGAATCACCATCTTTAAGAAAACTACAAACAACAAATGCTGAAGGTGTTGTGGAGAAGTGCATACCCTCAACTTCAAGTGGGACGTAACTTGGAAAGGGCCACGAATGAGAACAGAATGGAGGTGCCTTAAAAAGGTCAACATTGAGCTACCATATGATCCAGCAGGCCCACTCCTCGACCTAAAATCTAAGAAGAGAGAATTGCAAAGACACAGGCAGGCAAATCTGCACTGCACAGTATTACAATAGCCAAGATATGGAAGTAACCAAAAAGTCCACCAACAGATGGGTGGACAAAGAAGAACTCCTCCATGTACAGATGGAATATTCGCTAGTGAAAAAAGTGAAACAATGCCATTTGCAGCACCATAGATGAGTCTAGACGTAATCACGCCACGTGTAGTAAGGGAGAAAGCAAAGGACACATATCCTATCATATCACTTTTAGGAGTTACTTAAAAATTGATACCAATGAAGATATTTCCACAGAGAAAGGCAACCACAGATTCATTAAAAAACTTATGGTTCACCAAGTAGAAAGGGATGAGGATTGGATACATTACCATATTGGGGTCAACAGAGATATACAAACCATGTGAAATATATACTCACCAAAGACGTACGGAAGACCAGGAGAGAGACTACTCAACATTGTGTCATAACCTACATGGAAAAAGGATGCGAGGAAGAATAGATACACGAATATGTGTGAAAGAACCACATCTTGCACACCTAGAACAAACAAACCATTGCAATCAAATTTGCTGGGATAAAAAATAAAAAGTAAATTACACATATCAACAAGAAGTAATGAGACATAAACTTACAGGGCTTTTTCCTGGCACATCCCATTCTAATTTACAACCTAGAACACCACTTCCATTAAGGCTCTGTTTCCCCAGTAACCAAATTTGGTAAAGGAGAAATGCTGCCACCTTCTGACCTTTCCCTGCAGGAGCAGCTTTAAACTCACAGCTCATGGTCACTTAACATTCCCAAGGACTCAGGGCTGTAAAGGACACCTGCCCTAAAAAATTGTGCTGAAGTAGGGAATGGACAAAAAAATTCAACACAGGCAAATGTTTCAAGAAGAGAGTATGAAGAGTTAAGTTTTACTCACGCTCTTTTAAAAAAAGAAAAGGAAAATGGATAAAAGCTCAACCTCAGGGAGTGTTAGACCCATGCAATCTAATCTACGAAAAGGTTTCAACTCACACCAGTCGACTGACCATCAGCAAAAAGTCTACAAACAATAAATGCTGAAGGGGTTTTAGGGAACTGTGTACCCTCTACCTGCTGGTGAGAGGTAAAGGGGTAACAGCCAATAATGAGAACAGAAAGGAGCTGTGTTTAAAAGTAAAAATGGAGGCACCATTCAATCCGGCAGGCGCACCATTGGACCTCTCACCTGAGAAGACAAGAATCGAGAAGACACAGGCCGCAAAAGCTGCAGTGCAGCCTTATTCACAATAGCCAAGACAGTGAAGCAATCAAAATGTCCAACAAGAGGTGAATGGATAAAGAAGAAGTGGTCCATGTCCACAATGGAATATTAGCCATGGAAGACAATGAACCATTGCTCTCTGAGGCACCACAAATGAGTCTGGAGATAATCACGAACCATGAGGTAAGTCGGAAAGCAAAAGACCTATATTCTATGATATCACTTACAGGCGTTATCTAATAACTGACACAAATGAACATATTTCCACAGAGAAAGACACTCACAGACTTAGAAAGCAAACTATGCTCATCTGAAAGGAAAGGTGGGGGGAATGGATAAATTAAGATTAGTGTTACTGTATGCATACAAACACATATTATATACATATCTCAAAAAGACCGACCATATAGCAAGGGAGGTCTGCGGAACCCTCAGTAACATTTTACATGGGAAGAGGATCTGTACTTGAATAGACATATATAATGTACAAATGAACCAGATCGTGTACACCTAGGAGAAACAATATTCTAAGCTTTACCCCAATTAAAGCAATTTTTAAAACCAAGAAGAAATAATGAGACCTAATCTTATGGGGGTTTCTCCATGCACATTCCAATGTAATTTACAACCTAGGAACACGACTTCCAGAAAGACTCTGCTGCCCTAGTACCCAGATTTGGGAATGGAGAAATGCTGCCTCCTTGAGGCCACTTCCCACAACAGCAGCTTTAAATCCATTGCCAAAGGTCACTAAATAGTCACCAAACTGGCAGTCCGGTAAATGACACCTGCTCTCTAAAAAAATTCTGGGGTGGAAAATCGACCGAAAAATTCAAAAGAGGGCAACCTTCCAAGAAGACAATTTCAAGAGTTATACTGTACTCCCAATTGTTTCCTTTTTTTAACAGAAAAGAAAACGGCAGAGAAAAATGATGAGTTTTACGAATTTTCAAAGACATGCAAACCCAAATTACAAAAACCTATCAGCTCACAGCAGCCAGAAGGGCCATTAGCATAAATGCTGCAAACAATAAATGCTGAAGCGATTGTGGAGAAATGCGTACCCTCGATTCTAAGGGGGACGTGGTAAGAGCCACTAATGAAAACACAAAGAAGGTGCTTTGAAAAGGGTAACACGGTGCTACCAGTCAATCAATCCCAACCACTGCTGGGCCTATCACCTGAGAAAATGAGAATCAAAAAGTCACAGGCTGGCAATCCTGCACGCCAACAATATTTACCATAGCCAACACTTGGAAGCAATGAAAATGTCCATCAACCGAGGAATGCACAAAGTAGAAGTGGTCCACGTACACAGTGGAAAACTACTCCAATGAAAAATAAAAAGTAAATTTAAAACACCAACAAAAGTAAGGAGACATCAGCTTGTGTGGGTTTGTCCGGGCACACTCCCCTCTAATTTATAACCGAGAAACACCACAGGCCGCAAGGGCTTTTCCCTAGGTACCAGGGTGGGGGACATAGAAAGGCTGCCACCCTCTGGCAGTTACCTGCAGAAGCAGCTTTAAAGGCTGTGCTAACGGTCATTTCATAGGAACAAGTACTGCAGAACTGTAAATGAAACCTGCCCTCAAAATGTCTTGAGGGGGGTCATGGCCAAAACATTTCAAAATGTGACACATACTTTAAGAGAACACTTTGAAGAACTAAGGGGGTAATCACAGCTTGAAAAATAAAAAGGACATGCCTTAAAGCTCAATTTCAACGGATTATGAGGCACGTGCGAATTCAACCGCAAAAAGGTATCAGCTCACACTTGTCAGAATCACCATCTTTAAGAAAACTACAAACAACAAATGCTGAAGGTGTTGTGGAGAAGTGCATACCCTCAACTTCAAGTGGGACGTAACTTGGAAAGGGCCACGAATGAGAACAGAATGGAGGTGCCTTAAAAAGGTCAACATTGAGCTACCATATGATCCAGCAGGCCCACTCCTCGACCTAAAATCTAAGAAGAGAGAATTGCAAAGACACAGGCAGGCAAATCTGCACTGCACAGTATTACAATAGCCAAGATATGGAAGTAACCAAAAAGTCCACCAACAGATGGGTGGACAAAGAAGAACTCCTCCATGTACAGATGGAATATTCGCTAGTGAAAAAAGTGAAACAATGCCATTTGCAGCACCATAGATGAGTCTAGACGTAATCACGCCACGTGTAGTAAGGGAGAAAGCAAAGGACACATATCCTATCATATCACTTTTAGGAGTTACTTAAAAATTGATACCAATGAAGATATTTCCACAGAGAAAGGCAACCACAGATTCATTAAAAAACTTATGGTTCACCAAGTAGAAAGGGATGAGGATTGGATACATTACCATATTGGGGTCAACAGAGATATACAAACCATGTGAAATATATACTCACCAAAGACGTACGGAAGACCAGGAGAGAGACTACTCAACATTGTGTCATAACCTACATGGAAAAAGGATGCGAGGAAGAATAGATACACGAATATGTGTGAAAGAACCACATCTTGCACACCTAGAACAAACAAACCATTGCAATCAAATTTGCTGGGATAAAAAATAAAAAGTAAATTACACATATCAACAAGAAGTAATGAGACATAAACTTACAGGGCTTTTTCCTGGCACATCCCATTCTAATTTACAACCTAGAACACCACTTCCATTAAGGCTCTGTTTCCCCAGTAACCAAATTTGGTAAAGGAGAAATGCTGCCACCTTCTGACCTTTCCCTGCAGGAGCAGCTTTAAACTCACAGCTCATGGTCACTTAACATTCCCAAGGACTCAGGGCTGTAAAGGACACCTGCCCTAAAAAATTGTGCTGAAGTAGGGAATGGACAAAAAAATTCAACACAGGCAAATGTTTCAAGAAGAGAGTATGAAGAGTTAAGTTTTACTCACGCTCTTTTAAAAAAAGAAAAGGAAAATGGATAAAAGCTCAACCTCAGGGAGTGTTAGACCCATGCAATCTAATCTACGAAAAGGTTTCAACTCACACCAGTCGACTGACCATCAGCAAAAAGTCTACAAACAATAAATGCTGAAGGGGTTTTAGGGAACTGTGTACCCTCTACCTGCTGGTGAGAGGTAAAGGGGTAACAGCCAATAATGAGAACAGAAAGGAGCTGTGTTTAAAAGTAAAAATGGAGGCACCATTCAATCCGGCAGGCGCACCATTGGACCTCTCACCTGAGAAGACAAGAATCGAGAAGACACAGGCCGCAAAAGCTGCAGTGCAGCCTTATTCACAATAGCCAAGACAGTGAAGCAATCAAAATGTCCAACAAGAGGTGAATGGATAAAGAAGAAGTGGTCCATGTCCACAATGGAATATTAGCCATGGAAGACAATGAACCATTGCTCTCTGAGGCACCACAAATGAGTCTGGAGATAATCACGAACCATGAGGTAAGTCGGAAAGCAAAAGACCTATATTCTATGATATCACTTACAGGCGTTATCTAATAACTGACACAAATGAACATATTTCCACAGAGAAAGACACTCACAGACTTAGAAAGCAAACTATGCTCATCTGAAAGGAAAGGTGGGGGGAATGGATAAATTAAGATTAGTGTTACTGTATGCATACAAACACATATTATATACATATCTCAAAAAGACCGACCATATAGCAAGGGAGGTCTGCGGAACCCTCAGTAACATTTTACATGGGAAGAGGATCTGTACTTGAATAGACATATATAATGTACAAATGAACCAGATCGTGTACACCTAGGAGAAACAATATTCTAAGCTTTACCCCAATTAAAGCAATTTTTAAAACCAAGAAGAAATAATGAGACCTAATCTTATGGGGGTTTCTCCATGCACATTCCAATGTAATTTACAACCTAGGAACACGACTTCCAGAAAGACTCTGCTGCCCTAGTACCCAGATTTGGGAATGGAGAAATGCTGCCTCCTTGAGGCCACTTCCCACAACAGCAGCTTTAAATCCATTGCCAAAGGTCACTAAATAGTCACCAAACTGGCAGTCCGGTAAATGACACCTGCTCTCTAAAAAAATTCTGGGGTGGAAAATCGACCGAAAAATTCAAAAGAGGGCAACCTTCCAAGAAGACAATTTCAAGAGTTATACTGTACTCCCAATTGTTTCCTTTTTTTAACAGAAAAGAAAACGGCAGAGAAAAATGATGAGTTTTACGAATTTTCAAAGACATGCAAACCCAAATTACAAAAACCTATCAGCTCACAGCAGCCAGAAGGGCCATTAGCATAAATGCTGCAAACAATAAATGCTGAAGCGATTGTGGAGAAATGCGTACCCTCGATTCTAAGGGGGACGTGGTAAGAGCCACTAATGAAAACACAAAGAAGGTGCTTTGAAAAGGGTAACACGGTGCTACCAGTCAATCAATCCCAACCACTGCTGGGCCTATCACCTGAGAAAATGAGAATCAAAAAGTCACAGGCTGGCAATCCTGCACGCCAACAATATTTACCATAGCCAACACTTGGAAGCAATGAAAATGTCCATCAACCGAGGAATGCACAAAGTAGAAGTGGTCCACGTACACAGTGGAAAACTACTCCAATGAAAAATAAAAAGTAAATTTAAAACACCAACAAAAGTAAGGAGACATCAGCTTGTGTGGGTTTGTCCGGGCACACTCCCCTCTAATTTATAACCGAGAAACACCACAGGCCGCAAGGGCTTTTCCCTAGGTACCAGGGTGGGGGACATAGAAAGGCTGCCACCCTCTGGCAGTTACCTGCAAAAGCAGCTTTAAAGGCTGTGCTAACGGTCATTTCATAGGAACAAGTACTGCAGAACTGTAAATGAAACCTGCCCTCAAAATGTCTTGAGGGGGGTCATGGCCAAAACATTTCAAAATGTGACACATACTTTAAGAGAACACTTTGAAGAACTAAGGGGGTAATCACAGCTTGAAAAATAAAAAGGACATGCCTTAAAGCTCAATTTCAACGGATTATGAGGCACGTGCGAATTCAACCGCAAAAAGGTATCAGCTCACACTTGTCAGAATCACCATCTTTAAGAAAACTACAAACAACAAATGCTGAAGGTGTTGTGGAGAAGTGCATACCCTCAACTTCAAGTGGGACGTAACTTGGAAAGGGCCACGAATGAGAACAGAATGGAGGTGCCTTAAAAAGGTCAACATTGAGCTACCATATGATCCAGCAGGCCCACTCCTCGACCTAAAATCTAAGAAGAGAGAATTGCAAAGACACAGGCAGGCAAATCTGCACTGCACAGTATTACAATAGCCAAGATATGGAAGTAACCAAAAAGTCCACCAACAGATGGGTGGACAAAGAAGAACTCCTCCATGTACAGATGGAATATTCGCTAGTGAAAAAAGTGAAACAATGCCATTTGCAGCACCATAGATGAGTCTAGACGTAATCACGCCACGTGTAGTAAGGGAGAAAGCAAAGGACACATATCCTATCATATCACTTTTAGGAGTTACTTAAAAATTGATACCAATGAAGATATTTCCACAGAGAAAGGCAACCACAGATTCATTAAAAAACTTATGGTTCACCAAGTAGAAAGGGATGAGGATTGGATACATTACCATATTGGGGTCAACAGAGATATACAAACCATGTGAAATATATACTCACCAAAGACGTACGGAAGACCAGGAGAGAGACTACTCAACATTGTGTCATAACCTACATGGAAAAAGGATGCGAGGAAGAATAGATACACGAATATGTGTGAAAGAACCACATCTTGCACACCTAGAACAAACAAACCATTGCAATCAAATTTGCTGGGATAAAAAATAAAAAGTAAATTACACATATCAACAAGAAGTAATGAGACATAAACTTACAGGGCTTTTTCCTGGCACATCCCATTCTAATTTACAACCTAGAACACCACTTCCATTAAGGCTCTGTTTCCCCAGTAACCAAATTTGGTAAAGGAGAAATGCTGCCACCTTCTGACCTTTCCCTGCAGGAGCAGCTTTAAACTCACAGCTCATGGTCACTTAACATTCCCAAGGACTCAGGGCTGTAAAGGACACCTGCCCTAAAAAATTGTGCTGAAGTAGGGAATGGACAAAAAAATTCAACACAGGCAAATGTTTCAAGAAGAGAGTATGAAGAGTTAAGTTTTACTCACGCTCTTTTAAAAAAAGAAAAGGAAAATGGATAAAAGCTCAACCTCAGGGAGTGTTAGACCCATGCAATCTAATCTACGAAAAGGTTTCAACTCACACCAGTCGACTGACCATCAGCAAAAAGTCTACAAACAATAAATGCTGAAGGGGTTTTAGGGAACTGTGTACCCTCTACCTGCTGGTGAGAGGTAAAGGGGTAACAGCCAATAATGAGAACAGAAAGGAGCTGTGTTTAAAAGTAAAAATGGAGGCACCATTCAATCCGGCAGGCGCACCATTGGACCTCTCACCTGAGAAGACAAGAATCGAGAAGACACAGGCCGCAAAAGCTGCAGTGCAGCCTTATTCACAATAGCCAAGACAGTGAAGCAATCAAAATGTCCAACAAGAGGTGAATGGATAAAGAAGAAGTGGTCCATGTCCACAATGGAATATTAGCCATGGAAGACAATGAACCATTGCTCTCTGAGGCACCACAAATGAGTCTGGAGATAATCACGAACCATGAGGTAAGTCGGAAAGCAAAAGACCTATATTCTATGATATCACTTACAGGCGTTATCTAATAACTGACACAAATGAACATATTTCCACAGAGAAAGACACTCACAGACTTAGAAAGCAAACTATGCTCATCTGAAAGGAAAGGTGGGGGGAATGGATAAATTAAGATTAGTGTTACTGTATGCATACAAACACATATTATATACATATCTCAAAAAGACCGACCATATAGCAAGGGAGGTCTGCGGAACCCTCAGTAACATTTTACATGGGAAGAGGATCTGTACTTGAATAGACATATATAATGTACAAATGAACCAGATCGTGTACACCTAGGAGAAACAATATTCTAAGCTTTACCCCAATTAAAGCAATTTTTAAAACCAAGAAGAAATAATGAGACCTAATCTTATGGGGGTTTCTCCATGCACATTCCAATGTAATTTACAACCTAGGAACACGACTTCCAGAAAGACTCTGCTGCCCTAGTACCCAGATTTGGGAATGGAGAAATGCTGCCTCCTTGAGGCCACTTCCCACAACAGCAGCTTTAAATCCATTGCCAAAGGTCACTAAATAGTCACCAAACTGGCAGTCCGGTAAATGACACCTGCTCTCTAAAAAAATTCTGGGGTGGAAAATCGACCGAAAAATTCAAAAGAGGGCAACCTTCCAAGAAGACAATTTCAAGAGTTATACTGTACTCCCAATTGTTTCCTTTTTTTAACAGAAAAGAAAACGGCAGAGAAAAATGATGAGTTTTACGAATTTTCAAAGACATGCAAACCCAAATTACAAAAACCTATCAGCTCACAGCAGCCAGAAGGGCCATTAGCATAAATGCTGCAAACAATAAATGCTGAAGCGATTGTGGAGAAATGCGTACCCTCGATTCTAAGGGGGACGTGGTAAGAGCCACTAATGAAAACACAAAGAAGGTGCTTTGAAAAGGGTAACACGGTGCTACCAGTCAATCAATCCCAACCACTGCTGGGCCTATCACCTGAGAAAATGAGAATCAAAAAGTCACAGGCTGGCAATCCTGCACGCCAACAATATTTACCATAGCCAACACTTGGAAGCAATGAAAATGTCCATCAACCGAGGAATGCACAAAGTAGAAGTGGTCCACGTACACAGTGGAAAACTACTCCAATGAAAAATAAAAAGTAAATTTAAAACACCAACAAAAGTAAGGAGACATCAGCTTGTGTGGGTTTGTCCGGGCACACTCCCCTCTAATTTATAACCGAGAAACACCACAGGCCGCAAGGGCTTTTCCCTAGGTACCAGGGTGGGGGACATAGAAAGGCTGCCACCCTCTGGCAGTTACCTGCAGAAGCAGCTTTAAAGGCTGTGCTAACGGTCATTTCATAGGAACAAGTACTGCAGAACTGTAAATGAAACCTGCCCTCAAAATGTCTTGAGGGGGGTCATGGCCAAAACATTTCAAAATGTGACACATACTTTAAGAGAACACTTTGAAGAACTAAGGGGGTAATCACAGCTTGAAAAATAAAAAGGACATGCCTTAAAGCTCAATTTCAACGGATTATGAGGCACGTGCGAATTCAACCGCAAAAAGGTATCAGCTCACACTTGTCAGAATCACCATCTTTAAGAAAACTACAAACAACAAATGCTGAAGGTGTTGTGGAGAAGTGCATACCCTCAACTTCAAGTGGGACGTAACTTGGAAAGGGCCACGAATGAGAACAGAATGGAGGTGCCTTAAAAAGGTCAACATTGAGCTACCATATGATCCAGCAGGCCCACTCCTCGACCTAAAATCTAAGAAGAGAGAATTGCAAAGACACAGGCAGGCAAATCTGCACTGCACAGTATTACAATAGCCAAGATATGGAAGTAACCAAAAAGTCCACCAACAGATGGGTGGACAAAGAAGAACTCCTCCATGTACAGATGGAATATTCGCTAGTGAAAAAAGTGAAACAATGCCATTTGCAGCACCATAGATGAGTCTAGACGTAATCACGCCACGTGTAGTAAGGGAGAAAGCAAAGGACACATATCCTATCATATCACTTTTAGGAGTTACTTAAAAATTGATACCAATGAAGATATTTCCACAGAGAAAGGCAACCACAGATTCATTAAAAAACTTATGGTTCACCAAGTAGAAAGGGATGAGGATTGGATACATTACCATATTGGGGTCAACAGAGATATACAAACCATGTGAAATATATACTCACCAAAGACGTACGGAAGACCAGGAGAGAGACTACTCAACATTGTGTCATAACCTACATGGAAAAAGGATGCGAGGAAGAATAGATACACGAATATGTGTGAAAGAACCACATCTTGCACACCTAGAACAAACAAACCATTGCAATCAAATTTGCTGGGATAAAAAATAAAAAGTAAATTACACATATCAACAAGAAGTAATGAGACATAAACTTACAGGGCTTTTTCCTGGCACATCCCATTCTAATTTACAACCTAGAACACCACTTCCATTAAGGCTCTGTTTCCCCAGTAACCAAATTTGGTAAAGGAGAAATGCTGCCACCTTCTGACCTTTCCCTGCAGGAGCAGCTTTAAACTCACAGCTCATGGTCACTTAACATTCCCAAGGACTCAGGGCTGTAAAGGACACCTGCCCTAAAAAATTGTGCTGAAGTAGGGAATGGACAAAAAAATTCAACACAGGCAAATGTTTCAAGAAGAGAGTATGAAGAGTTAAGTTTTACTCACGCTCTTTTAAAAAAAGAAAAGGAAAATGGATAAAAGCTCAACCTCAGGGAGTGTTAGACCCATGCAATCTAATCTACGAAAAGGTTTCAACTCACACCAGTCGACTGACCATCAGCAAAAAGTCTACAAACAATAAATGCTGAAGGGGTTTTAGGGAACTGTGTACCCTCTACCTGCTGGTGAGAGGTAAAGGGGTAACAGCCAATAATGAGAACAGAAAGGAGCTGTGTTTAAAAGTAAAAATGGAGGCACCATTCAATCCGGCAGGCGCACCATTGGACCTCTCACCTGAGAAGACAAGAATCGAGAAGACACAGGCCGCAAAAGCTGCAGTGCAGCCTTATTCACAATAGCCAAGACAGTGAAGCAATCAAAATGTCCAACAAGAGGTGAATGGATAAAGAAGAAGTGGTCCATGTCCACAATGGAATATTAGCCATGGAAGACAATGAACCATTGCTCTCTGAGGCACCACAAATGAGTCTGGAGATAATCACGAACCATGAGGTAAGTCGGAAAGCAAAAGACCTATATTCTATGATATCACTTACAGGCGTTATCTAATAACTGACACAAATGAACATATTTCCACAGAGAAAGACACTCACAGACTTAGAAAGCAAACTATGCTCATCTGAAAGGAAAGGTGGGGGGAATGGATAAATTAAGATTAGTGTTACTGTATGCATACAAACACATATTATATACATATCTCAAAAAGACCGACCATATAGCAAGGGAGGTCTGCGGAACCCTCAGTAACATTTTACATGGGAAGAGGATCTGTACTTGAATAGACATATATAATGTACAAATGAACCAGATCGTGTACACCTAGGAGAAACAATATTCTAAGCTTTACCCCAATTAAAGCAATTTTTAAAACCAAGAAGAAATAATGAGACCTAATCTTATGGGGGTTTCTCCATGCACATTCCAATGTAATTTACAACCTAGGAACACGACTTCCAGAAAGACTCTGCTGCCCTAGTACCCAGATTTGGGAATGGAGAAATGCTGCCTCCTTGAGGCCACTTCCCACAACAGCAGCTTTAAATCCATTGCCAAAGGTCACTAAATAGTCACCAAACTGGCAGTCCGGTAAATGACACCTGCTCTCTAAAAAAATTCTGGGGTGGAAAATCGACCGAAAAATTCAAAAGAGGGCAACCTTCCAAGAAGACAATTTCAAGAGTTATACTGTACTCCCAATTGTTTCCTTTTTTTAACAGAAAAGAAAACGGCAGAGAAAAATGATGAGTTTTACGAATTTTCAAAGACATGCAAACCCAAATTACAAAAACCTATCAGCTCACAGCAGCCAGAAGGGCCATTAGCATAAATGCTGCAAACAATAAATGCTGAAGCGATTGTGGAGAAATGCGTACCCTCGATTCTAAGGGGGACGTGGTAAGAGCCACTAATGAAAACACAAAGAAGGTGCTTTGAAAAGGGTAACACGGTGCTACCAGTCAATCAATCCCAACCACTGCTGGGCCTATCACCTGAGAAAATGAGAATCAAAAAGTCACAGGCTGGCATTCCTGCACGCCAACAATATTTACCATAGCCAACACTTGGAAGCAATGAAAATGTCCATCAACCGAGGAATGCACAAAGTAGAAGTGGTCCACGTACACAGTGGAAAACTACTCCAATGAAAAATAAAAAGTAAATTTAAAACACCAACAAAAGTAAGGAGACATCAGCTTGTGTGGGTTTGTCCGGGCACACTCCCCTCTAATTTATAACCGAGAAACACCACAGGCCGCAAGGGCTTTTCCCTAGGTACCAGGGTGGGGGACATAGAAAGGCTGCCACCCTCTGGCAGTTACCTGCAGAAGCAGCTTTAAAGGCTGTGCTAACGGTCATTTCATAGGAACAAGTACTGCAGAACTGTAAATGAAACCTGCCCTCAAAATGTCTTGAGGGGGGTCATGGCCAAAACATTTCAAAATGTGACACATACTTTAAGAGAACACTTTGAAGAACTAAGGGGGTAATCACAGCTTGAAAAATAAAAAGGACATGCCTTAAAGCTCAATTTCAACGGATTATGAGGCACGTGCGAATTCAACCGCAAAAAGGTATCAGCTCACACTTGTCAGAATCACCATCTTTAAGAAAACTACAAACAACAAATGCTGAAGGTGTTGTGGAGAAGTGCATACCCTCAACTTCAAGTGGGACGTAACTTGGAAAGGGCCACGAATGAGAACAGAATGGAGGTGCCTTAAAAAGGTCAACATTGAGCTACCATATGATCCAGCAGGCCCACTCCTCGACCTAAAATCTAAGAAGAGAGAATTGCAAAGACACAGGCAGGCAAATCTGCACTGCACAGTATTACAATAGCCAAGATATGGAAGTAACCAAAAAGTCCACCAACAGATGGGTGGACAAAGAAGAACTCCTCCATGTACAGATGGAATATTCGCTAGTGAAAAAAGTGAAACAATGCCATTTGCAGCACCATAGATGAGTCTAGACGTAATCACGCCACGTGTAGTAAGGGAGAAAGCAAAGGACACATATCCTATCATATCACTTTTAGGAGTTACTTAAAAATTGATACCAATGAAGATATTTCCACAGAGAAAGGCAACCACAGATTCATTAAAAAACTTATGGTTCACCAAGTAGAAAGGGATGAGGATTGGATACATTACCATATTGGGGTCAACAGAGATATACAAACCATGTGAAATATATACTCACCAAAGACGTACGGAAGACCAGGAGAGAGACTACTCAACATTGTGTCATAACCTACATGGAAAAAGGATGCGAGGAAGAATAGATACACGAATATGTGTGAAAGAACCACATCTTGCACACCTAGAACAAACAAACCATTGCAATCAAATTTGCTGGGATAAAAAATAAAAAGTAAATTACACATATCAACAAGAAGTAATGAGACATAAACTTACAGGGCTTTTTCCTGGCACATCCCATTCTAATTTACAACCTAGAACACCACTTCCATTAAGGCTCTGTTTCCCCAGTAACCAAATTTGGTAAAGGAGAAATGCTGCCACCTTCTGACCTTTCCCTGCAGGAGCAGCTTTAAACTCACAGCTCATGGTCACTTAACATTCCCAAGGACTCAGGGCTGTAAAGGACACCTGCCCTAAAAAATTGTGCTGAAGTAGGGAATGGACAAAAAAATTCAACACAGGCAAATGTTTCAAGAAGAGAGTATGAAGAGTTAAGTTTTACTCACGCTCTTTTAAAAAAAGAAAAGGAAAATGGATAAAAGCTCAACCTCAGGGAGTGTTAGACCCATGCAATCTAATCTACGAAAAGGTTTCAACTCACACCAGTCGACTGACCATCAGCAAAAAGTCTACAAACAATAAATGCTGAAGGGGTTTTAGGGAACTGTGTACCCTCTACCTGCTGGTGAGAGGTAAAGGGGTAACAGCCAATAATGAGAACAGAAAGGAGCTGTGTTTAAAAGTAAAAATGGAGGCACCATTCAATCCGGCAGGCGCACCATTGGACCTCTCACCTGAGAAGACAAGAATCGAGAAGACACAGGCCGCAAAAGCTGCAGTGCAGCCTTATTCACAATAGCCAAGACAGTGAAGCAATCAAAATGTCCAACAAGAGGTGAATGGATAAAGAAGAAGTGGTCCATGTCCACAATGGAATATTAGCCATGGAAGACAATGAACCATTGCTCTCTGAGGCACCACAAATGAGTCTGGAGATAATCACGAACCATGAGGTAAGTCGGAAAGCAAAAGACCTATATTCTATGATATCACTTACAGGCGTTATCTAATAACTGACACAAATGAACATATTTCCACAGAGAAAGACACTCACAGACTTAGAAAGCAAACTATGCTCATCTGAAAGGAAAGGTGGGGGGAATGGATAAATTAAGATTAGTGTTACTGTATGCATACAAACACATATTATATACATATCTCAAAAAGACCGACCATATAGCAAGGGAGGTCTGCGGAACCCTCAGTAACATTTTACATGGGAAGAGGATCTGTACTTGAATAGACATATATAATGTACAAATGAACCAGATCGTGTACACCTAGGAGAAACAATATTCTAAGCTTTACCCCAATTAAAGCAATTTTTAAAACCAAGAAGAAATAATGAGACCTAATCTTATGGGGGTTTCTCCATGCACATTCCAATGTAATTTACAACCTAGGAACACGACTTCCAGAAAGACTCTGCTGCCCTAGTACCCAGATTTGGGAATGGAGAAATGCTGCCTCCTTGAGGCCACTTCCCACAACAGCAGCTTTAAATCCATTGCCAAAGGTCACTAAATAGTCACCAAACTGGCAGTCCGGTAAATGACACCTGCTCTCTAAAAAAATTCTGGGGTGGAAAATCGACCGAAAAATTCAAAAGAGGGCAACCTTCCAAGAAGACAATTTCAAGAGTTATACTGTACTCCCAATTGTTTCCTTTTTTTAACAGAAAAGAAAACGGCAGAGAAAAATGATGAGTTTTACGAATTTTCAAAGACATGCAAACCCAAATTACAAAAACCTATCAGCTCACAGCAGCCAGAAGGGCCATTAGCATAAATGCTGCAAACAATAAATGCTGAAGCGATTGTGGAGAAATGCGTACCCTCGATTCTAAGGGGGACGTGGTAAGAGCCACTAATGAAAACACAAAGAAGGTGCTTTGAAAAGGGTAACACGGTGCTACCAGTCAATCAATCCCAACCACTGCTGGGCCTATCACCTGAGAAAATGAGAATCAAAAAGTCACAGGCTGGCAATCCTGCACGCCAACAATATTTACCATAGCCAACACTTGGAAGCAATGAAAATGTCCATCAACCGAGGAATGCACAAAGTAGAAGTGGTCCACGTACACAGTGGAAAACTACTCCAATGAAAAATAAAAAGTAAATTTAAAACACCAACAAAAGTAAGGAGACATCAGCTTGTGTGGGTTTGTCCGGGCACACTCCCCTCTAATTTATAACCGAGAAACACCACAGGCCGCAAGGGCTTTTCCCTAGGTACCAGGGTGGGGGACATAGAAAGGCTGCCACCCTCTGGCAGTTACCTGCAGAAGCAGCTTTAAAGGCTGTGCTAACGGTCATTTCATAGGAACAAGTACTGCAGAACTGTAAATGAAACCTGCCCTCAAAATGTCTTGAGGGGGGTCATGGCCAAAACATTTCAAAATGTGACACATACTTTAAGAGAACACTTTGAAGAACTAAGGGGGTAATCACAGCTTGAAAAATAAAAAGGACATGCCTTAAAGCTCAATTTCAACGGATTATGAGGCACGTGCGAATTCAACCGCAAAAAGGTATCAGCTCACACTTGTCAGAATCACCATCTTTAAGAAAACTACAAACAACAAATGCTGAAGGTGTTGTGGAGAAGTGCATACCCTCAACTTCAAGTGGGACGTAACTTGGAAAGGGCCACGAATGAGAACAGAATGGAGGTGCCTTAAAAAGGTCAACATTGAGCTACCATATGATCCAGCAGGCCCACTCCTCGACCTAAAATCTAAGAAGAGAGAATTGCAAAGACACAGGCAGGCAAATCTGCACTGCACAGTATTACAATAGCCAAGATATGGAAGTAACCAAAAAGTCCACCAACAGATGGGTGGACAAAGAAGAACTCCTCCATGTACAGATGGAATATTCGCTAGTGAAAAAAGTGAAACAATGCCATTTGCAGCACCATAGATGAGTCTAGACGTAATCACGCCACGTGTAGTAAGGGAGAAAGCAAAGGACACATATCCTATCATATCACTTTTAGGAGTTACTTAAAAATTGATACCAATGAAGATATTTCCACAGAGAAAGGCAACCACAGATTCATTAAAAAACTTATGGTTCACCAAGTAGAAAGGGATGAGGATTGGATACATTACCATATTGGGGTCAACAGAGATATACAAACCATGTGAAATATATACTCACCAAAGACGTACGGAAGACCAGGAGAGAGACTACTCAACATTGTGTCATAACCTACATGGAAAAAGGATGCGAGGAAGAATAGATACACGAATATGTGTGAAAGAACCACATCTTGCACACCTAGAACAAACAAACCATTGCAATCAAATTTGCTGGGATAAAAAATAAAAAGTAAATTACACATATCAACAAGAAGTAATGAGACATAAACTTACAGGGCTTTTTCCTGGCACATCCCATTCTAATTTACAACCTAGAACACCACTTCCATTAAGGCTCTGTTTCCCCAGTAACCAAATTTGGTAAAGGAGAAATGCTGCCACCTTCTGACCTTTCCCTGCAGGAGCAGCTTTAAACTCACAGCTCATGGTCACTTAACATTCCCAAGGACTCAGGGCTGTAAAGGACACCTGCCCTAAAAAATTGTGCTGAAGTAGGGAATGGACAAAAAAATTCAACACAGGCAAATGTTTCAAGAAGAGAGTATGAAGAGTTAAGTTTTACTCACGCTCTTTTAAAAAAAGAAAAGGAAAATGGATAAAAGCTCAACCTCAGGGAGTGTTAGACCCATGCAATCTAATCTACGAAAAGGTTTCAACTCACACCAGTCGACTGACCATCAGCAAAAAGTCTACAAACAATAAATGCTGAAGGGGTTTTAGGGAACTGTGTACCCTCTACCTGCTGGTGAGAGGTAAAGGGGTAACAGCCAATAATGAGAACAGAAAGGAGCTGTGTTTAAAAGTAAAAATGGAGGCACCATTCAATCCGGCAGGCGCACCATTGGACCTCTCACCTGAGAAGACAAGAATCGAGAAGACACAGGCCGCAAAAGCTGCAGTGCAGCCTTATTCACAATAGCCAAGACAGTGAAGCAATCAAAATGTCCAACAAGAGGTGAATGGATAAAGAAGAAGTGGTCCATGTCCACAATGGAATATTAGCCATGGAAGACAATGAACCATTGCTCTCTGAGGCACCACAAATGAGTCTGGAGATAATCACGAACCATGAGGTAAGTCGGAAAGCAAAAGACCTATATTCTATGATATCACTTACAGGCGTTATCTAATAACTGACACAAATGAACATATTTCCACAGAGAAAGACACTCACAGACTTAGAAAGCAAACTATGCTCATCTGAAAGGAAAGGTGGGGGGAATGGATAAATTAAGATTAGTGTTACTGTATGCATACAAACACATATTATATACATATCTCAAAAAGACCGACCATATAGCAAGGGAGGTCTGCGGAACCCTCAGTAACATTTTACATGGGAAGAGGATCTGTACTTGAATAGACATATATAATGTACAAATGAACCAGATCGTGTACACCTAGGAGAAACAATATTCTAAGCTTTACCCCAATTAAAGCAATTTTTAAAACCAAGAAGAAATAATGAGACCTAATCTTATGGGGGTTTCTCCATGCACATTCCAATGTAATTTACAACCTAGGAACACGACTTCCAGAAAGACTCTGCTGCCCTAGTACCCAGATTTGGGAATGGAGAAATGCTGCCTCCTTGAGGCCACTTCCCACAACAGCAGCTTTAAATCCATTGCCAAAGGTCACTAAATAGTCACCAAACTGGCAGTCCGGTAAATGACACCTGCTCTCTAAAAAAATTCTGGGGTGGAAAATCGACCGAAAAATTCAAAAGAGGGCAACCTTCCAAGAAGACAATTTCAAGAGTTATACTGTACTCCCAATTGTTTCCTTTTTTTAACAGAAAAGAAAACGGCAGAGAAAAATGATGAGTTTTACGAATTTTCAAAGACATGCAAACCCAAATTACAAAAACCTATCAGCTCACAGCAGCCAGAAGGGCCATTAGCATAAATGCTGCAAACAATAAATGCTGAAGCGATTGTGGAGAAATGCGTACCCTCGATTCTAAGGGGGACGTGGTAAGAGCCACTAATGAAAACACAAAGAAGGTGCTTTGAAAAGGGTAACACGGTGCTACCAGTCAATCAATCCCAACCACTGCTGGGCCTATCACCTGAGAAAATGAGAATCAAAAAGTCACAGGCTGGCAATCCTGCACGCCAACAATATTTACCATAGCCAACACTTGGAAGCAATGAAAATGTCCATCAACCGAGGAATGCACAAAGTAGAAGTGGTCCACGTACACAGTGGAAAACTACTCCAATGAAAAATAAAAAGTAAATTTAAAACACCAACAAAAGTAAGGAGACATCAGCTTGTGTGGGTTTGTCCGGGCACACTCCCCTCTAATTTATAACCGAGAAACACCACAGGCCGCAAGGGCTTTTCCCTAGGTACCAGGGTGGGGGACATAGAAAGGCTGCCACCCTCTGGCAGTTACCTGCAAAAGCAGCTTTAAAGGCTGTGCTAACGGTCATTTCATAGGAACAAGTACTGCAGAACTGTAAATGAAACCTGCCCTCAAAATGTCTTGAGGGGGGTCATGGCCAAAACATTTCAAAATGTGACACATACTTTAAGAGAACACTTTGAAGAACTAAGGGGGTAATCACAGCTTGAAAAATAAAAAGGACATGCCTTAAAGCTCAATTTCAACGGATTATGAGGCACGTGCGAATTCAACCGCAAAAAGGTATCAGCTCACACTTGTCAGAATCACCATCTTTAAGAAAACTACAAACAACAAATGCTGAAGGTGTTGTGGAGAAGTGCATACCCTCAACTTCAAGTGGGACGTAACTTGGAAAGGGCCACGAATGAGAACAGAATGGAGGTGCCTTAAAAAGGTCAACATTGAGCTACCATATGATCCAGCAGGCCCACTCCTCGACCTAAAATCTAAGAAGAGAGAATTGCAAAGACACAGGCAGGCAAATCTGCACTGCACAGTATTACAATAGCCAAGATATGGAAGTAACCAAAAAGTCCACCAACAGATGGGTGGACAAAGAAGAACTCCTCCATGTACAGATGGAATATTCGCTAGTGAAAAAAGTGAAACAATGCCATTTGCAGCACCATAGATGAGTCTAGACGTAATCACGCCACGTGTAGTAAGGGAGAAAGCAAAGGACACATATCCTATCATATCACTTTTAGGAGTTACTTAAAAATTGATACCAATGAAGATATTTCCACAGAGAAAGGCAACCACAGATTCATTAAAAAACTTATGGTTCACCAAGTAGAAAGGGATGAGGATTGGATACATTACCATATTGGGGTCAACAGAGATATACAAACCATGTGAAATATATACTCACCAAAGACGTACGGAAGACCAGGAGAGAGACTACTCAACATTGTGTCATAACCTACATGGAAAAAGGATGCGAGGAAGAATAGATACACGAATATGTGTGAAAGAACCACATCTTGCACACCTAGAACAAACAAACCATTGCAATCAAATTTGCTGGGATAAAAAATAAAAAGTAAATTACACATATCAACAAGAAGTAATGAGACATAAACTTACAGGGCTTTTTCCTGGCACATCCCATTCTAATTTACAACCTAGAACACCACTTCCATTAAGGCTCTGTTTCCCCAGTAACCAAATTTGGTAAAGGAGAAATGCTGCCACCTTCTGACCTTTCCCTGCAGGAGCAGCTTTAAACTCACAGCTCATGGTCACTTAACATTCCCAAGGACTCAGGGCTGTAAAGGACACCTGCCCTAAAAAATTGTGCTGAAGTAGGGAATGGACAAAAAAATTCAACACAGGCAAATGTTTCAAGAAGAGAGTATGAAGAGTTAAGTTTTACTCACGCTCTTTTAAAAAAAGAAAAGGAAAATGGATAAAAGCTCAACCTCAGGGAGTGTTAGACCCATGCAATCTAATCTACGAAAAGGTTTCAACTCACACCAGTCGACTGACCATCAGCAAAAAGTCTACAAACAATAAATGCTGAAGGGGTTTTAGGGAACTGTGTACCCTCTACCTGCTGGTGAGAGGTAAAGGGGTAACAGCCAATAATGAGAACAGAAAGGAGCTGTGTTTAAAAGTAAAAATGGAGGCACCATTCAATCCGGCAGGCGCACCATTGGACCTCTCACCTGAGAAGACAAGAATCGAGAAGACACAGGCCGCAAAAGCTGCAGTGCAGCCTTATTCACAATAGCCAAGACAGTGAAGCAATCAAAATGTCCAACAAGAGGTGAATGGATAAAGAAGAAGTGGTCCATGTCCACAATGGAATATTAGCCATGGAAGACAATGAACCATTGCTCTCTGAGGCACCACAAATGAGTCTGGAGATAATCACGAACCATGAGGTAAGTCGGAAAGCAAAAGACCTATATTCTATGATATCACTTACAGGCGTTATCTAATAACTGACACAAATGAACATATTTCCACAGAGAAAGACACTCACAGACTTAGAAAGCAAACTATGCTCATCTGAAAGGAAAGGTGGGGGGAATGGATAAATTAAGATTAGTGTTACTGTATGCATACAAACACATATTATATACATATCTCAAAAAGACCGACCATATAGCAAGGGAGGTCTGCGGAACCCTCAGTAACATTTTACATGGGAAGAGGATCTGTACTTGAATAGACATATATAATGTACAAATGAACCAGATCGTGTACACCTAGGAGAAACAATATTCTAAGCTTTACCCCAATTAAAGCAATTTTTAAAACCAAGAAGAAATAATGAGACCTAATCTTATGGGGGTTTCTCCATGCACATTCCAATGTAATTTACAACCTAGGAACACGACTTCCAGAAAGACTCTGCTGCCCTAGTACCCAGATTTGGGAATGGAGAAATGCTGCCTCCTTGAGGCCACTTCCCACAACAGCAGCTTTAAATCCATTGCCAAAGGTCACTAAATAGTCACCAAACTGGCAGTCCGGTAAATGACACCTGCTCTCTAAAAAAATTCTGGGGTGGAAAATCGACCGAAAAATTCAAAAGAGGGCAACCTTCCAAGAAGACAATTTCAAGAGTTATACTGTACTCCCAATTGTTTCCTTTTTTTAACAGAAAAGAAAACGGCAGAGAAAAATGATGAGTTTTACGAATTTTCAAAGACATGCAAACCCAAATTACAAAAACCTATCAGCTCACAGCAGCCAGAAGGGCCATTAGCATAAATGCTGCAAACAATAAATGCTGAAGCGATTGTGGAGAAATGCGTACCCTCGATTCTAAGGGGGACGTGGTAAGAGCCACTAATGAAAACACAAAGAAGGTGCTTTGAAAAGGGTAACACGGTGCTACCAGTCAATCAATCCCAACCACTGCTGGGCCTATCACCTGAGAAAATGAGAATCAAAAAGTCACAGGCTGGCAATCCTGCACGCCAACAATATTTACCATAGCCAACACTTGGAAGCAATGAAAATGTCCATCAACCGAGGAATGCACAAAGTAGAAGTGGTCCACGTACACAGTGGAAAACTACTCCAATGAAAAATAAAAAGTAAATTTAAAACACCAACAAAAGTAAGGAGACATCAGCTTGTGTGGGTTTGTCCGGGCACACTCCCCTCTAATTTATAACCGAGAAACACCACAGGCCGCAAGGGCTTTTCCCTAGGTACCAGGGTGGGGGACATAGAAAGGCTGCCACCCTCTGGCAGTTACCTGCAGAAGCAGCTTTAAAGGCTGTGCTAACGGTCATTTCATAGGAACAAGTACTGCAGAACTGTAAATGAAACCTGCCCTCAAAATGTCTTGAGGGGGGTCATGGCCAAAACATTTCAAAATGTGACACATACTTTAAGAGAACACTTTGAAGAACTAAGGGGGTAATCACAGCTTGAAAAATAAAAAGGACATGCCTTAAAGCTCAATTTCAACGGATTATGAGGCACGTGCGAATTCAACCGCAAAAAGGTATCAGCTCACACTTGTCAGAATCACCATCTTTAAGAAAACTACAAACAACAAATGCTGAAGGTGTTGTGGAGAAGTGCATACCCTCAACTTCAAGTGGGACGTAACTTGGAAAGGGCCACGAATGAGAACAGAATGGAGGTGCCTTAAAAAGGTCAACATTGAGCTACCATATGATCCAGCAGGCCCACTCCTCGACCTAAAATCTAAGAAGAGAGAATTGCAAAGACACAGGCAGGCAAATCTGCACTGCACAGTATTACAATAGCCAAGATATGGAAGTAACCAAAAAGTCCACCAACAGATGGGTGGACAAAGAAGAACTCCTCCATGTACAGATGGAATATTCGCTAGTGAAAAAAGTGAAACAATGCCATTTGCAGCACCATAGATGAGTCTAGACGTAATCACGCCACGTGTAGTAAGGGAGAAAGCAAAGGACACATATCCTATCATATCACTTTTAGGAGTTACTTAAAAATTGATACCAATGAAGATATTTCCACAGAGAAAGGCAACCACAGATTCATTAAAAAACTTATGGTTCACCAAGTAGAAAGGGATGAGGATTGGATACATTACCATATTGGGGTCAACAGAGATATACAAACCATGTGAAATATATACTCACCAAAGACGTACGGAAGACCAGGAGAGAGACTACTCAACATTGTGTCATAACCTACATGGAAAAAGGATGCGAGGAAGAATAGATACACGAATATGTGTGAAAGAACCACATCTTGCACACCTAGAACAAACAAACCATTGCAATCAAATTTGCTGGGATAAAAAATAAAAAGTAAATTACACATATCAACAAGAAGTAATGAGACATAAACTTACAGGGCTTTTTCCTGGCACATCCCATTCTAATTTACAACCTAGAACACCACTTCCATTAAGGCTCTGTTTCCCCAGTAACCAAATTTGGTAAAGGAGAAATGCTGCCACCTTCTGACCTTTCCCTGCAGGAGCAGCTTTAAACTCACAGCTCATGGTCACTTAACATTCCCAAGGACTCAGGGCTGTAAAGGACACCTGCCCTAAAAAATTGTGCTGAAGTAGGGAATGGACAAAAAAATTCAACACAGGCAAATGTTTCAAGAAGAGAGTATGAAGAGTTAAGTTTTACTCACGCTCTTTTAAAAAAAGAAAAGGAAAATGGATAAAAGCTCAACCTCAGGGAGTGTTAGACCCATGCAATCTAATCTACGAAAAGGTTTCAACTCACACCAGTCGACTGACCATCAGCAAAAAGTCTACAAACAATAAATGCTGAAGGGGTTTTAGGGAACTGTGTACCCTCTACCTGCTGGTGAGACGTAAAGGGGTAACAGCCAATAATGAGAACAGAAAGGAGCTGTGTTTAAAAGTAAAAATGGAGGCACCATTCAATCCGGCAGGCGCACCATTGGACCTCTCACCTGAGAAGACAAGAATCGAGAAGACACAGGCCGCAAAAGCTGCAGTGCAGCCTTATTCACAATAGCCAAGACAGTGAAGCAATCAAAATGTCCAACAAGAGGTGAATGGATAAAGAAGAAGTGGTCCATGTCCACAATGGAATATTAGCCATGGAAGACAATGAACCATTGCTCTCTGAGGCACCACAAATGAGTCTGGAGATAATCACGAACCATGAGGTAAGTCGGAAAGCAAAAGACCTATATTCTATGATATCACTTACAGGCGTTATCTAATAACTGACACAAATGAACATATTTCCACAGAGAAAGACACTCACAGACTTAGAAAGCAAACTATGCTCATCTGAAAGGAAAGGTGGGGGGAATGGATAAATTAAGATTAGTGTTACTGTATGCATACAAACACATATTATATACATATCTCAAAAAGACCGACCATATAGCAAGGGAGGTCTGCGGAACCCTCAGTAACATTTTACATGGGAAGAGGATCTGTACTTGAATAGACATATATAATGTACAAATGAACCAGATCGTGTACACCTAGGAGAAACAATATTCTAAGCTTTACCCCAATTAAAGCAATTTTTAAAACCAAGAAGAAATAATGAGACCTAATCTTATGGGGGTTTCTCCATGCACATTCCAATGTAATTTACAACCTAGGAACACGACTTCCAGAAAGACTCTGCTGCCCTAGTACCCAGATTTGGGAATGGAGAAATGCTGCCTCCTTGAGGCCACTTCCCACAACAGCAGCTTTAAATCCATTGCCAAAGGTCACTAAATAGTCACCAAACTGGCAGTCCGGTAAATGACACCTGCTCTCTAAAAAAATTCTGGGGTGGAAAATCGACCGAAAAATTCAAAAGAGGGCAACCTTCCAAGAAGACAATTTCAAGAGTTATACTGTACTCCCAATTGTTTCCTTTTTTTAACAGAAAAGAAAACGGCAGAGAAAAATGATGAGTTTTACGAATTTTCAAAGACATGCAAACCCAAATTACAAAAACCTATCAGCTCACAGCAGCCAGAAGGGCCATTAGCATAAATGCTGCAAACAATAAATGCTGAAGCGATTGTGGAGAAATGCGTACCCTCGATTCTAAGGGGGACGTGGTAAGAGCCACTAATGAAAACACAAAGAAGGTGCTTTGAAAAGGGTAACACGGTGCTACCAGTCAATCAATCCCAACCACTGCTGGGCCTATCACCTGAGAAAATGAGAATCAAAAAGTCACAGGCTGGCAATCCTGCACGCCAACAATATTTACCATAGCCAACACTTGGAAGCAATGAAAATGTCCATCAACCGAGGAATGCACAAAGTAGAAGTGGTCCACGTACACAGTGGAAAACTACTCCAATGAAAAATAAAAAGTAAATTTAAAACACCAACAAAAGTAAGGAGACATCAGCTTGTGTGGGTTTGTCCGGGCACACTCCCCTCTAATTTATAACCGAGAAACACCACAGGCCGCAAGGGCTTTTCCCTAGGTACCAGGGTGGGGGACATAGAAAGGCTGCCACCCTCTGGCAGTTACCTGCAGAAGCAGCTTTAAAGGCTGTGCTAACGGTCATTTCATAGGAACAAGTACTGCAGAACTGTAAATGAAACCTGCCCTCAAAATGTCTTGAGGGGGGTCATGGCCAAAACATTTCAAAATGTGACACATACTTTAAGAGAACACTTTGAAGAACTAAGGGGGTAATCACAGCTTGAAAAATAAAAAGGACATGCCTTAAAGCTCAATTTCAACGGATTATGAGGCACGTGCGAATTCAACCGCAAAAAGGTATCAGCTCACACTTGTCAGAATCACCATCTTTAAGAAAACTACAAACAACAAATGCTGAAGGTGTTGTGGAGAAGTGCATACCCTCAACTTCAAGTGGGACGTAACTTGGAAAGGGCCACGAATGAGAACAGAATGGAGGTGCCTTAAAAAGGTCAACATTGAGCTACCATATGATCCAGCAGGCCCACTCCTCGACCTAAAATCTAAGAAGAGAGAATTGCAAAGACACAGGCAGGCAAATCTGCACTGCACAGTATTACAATAGCCAAGATATGGAAGTAACCAAAAAGTCCACCAACAGATGGGTGGACAAAGAAGAACTCCTCCATGTACAGATGGAATATTCGCTAGTGAAAAAAGTGAAACAATGCCATGTGCAGCACCATAGATGAGTCTAGACGTAATCACGCCACGTGTAGTAAGGGAGAAAGCAAAAGACACATATCCTATCATATCACTTTTAGGAGTTACTTAAAAATTGATACCAATGAAGATATTTCCACAGAGAAAGGCAACCACAGATTCATTAAAAAACTTATGGTTCACCAAGTAGAAAGGGATGAGGATTGGATACATTACCATATTGGGGTCAACAGAGATATACAAACCATGTGAAATATATACTCACCAAAGACGTACGGAAGACCAGGAGAGAGACTACTCAACATTGTGTCATAACCTACATGGAAAAAGGATGCGAGGAAGAATAGATACACGAATATGTGTGAAAGAACCACATCTTGCACACCTAGAACAAACAAACCATTGTAATCAAATTTGCTGGGATAAAAAATAAAAAGTAAATTACACATATCAACAAGAAGTAATGAGACATAAACTTACAGGGCTTTTTCCTGGCACATCCCATTCTAATTTACAACCTAGAACACCACTTCCATTAAGGCTCTGTTTCCCCAGTAACCAAATTTGGTAAAGGAGAAATGCTGCCACCTTCTGACCTTTCCCTGCAGGAGCAGCTTTAAACTCACAGCTCATGGTCACTTAACATTCCCAAGGACTCAGGGCTGTAAAGGACACCTGCCCTAAAAAATTGTGCTGAAGTAGGGAATGGACAAAAAAATTCAACACAGGCAAATGTTTCAAGAAGAGAGTATGAAGAGTTAAGTTTTACTCACGCTCTTTTAAAAAAAGAAAAGGAAAATGGATAAAAGCTCAACCTCAGGGAGTGTTAGACCCATGCAATCTAATCTACGAAAAGGTTTCAACTCACACCAGTCGACTGACCATCAGCAAAAAGTCTACAAACAATAAATGCTGAAGGGGTTTTAGGGAACTGTGTACCCTCTACCTGCTGGTGAGACGTAAAGGGGTAACAGCCAATAATGAGAACAGAAAGGAGCTGTGTTTAAAAGTAAAAATGGAGGCACCATTCAATCCGGCAGGCGCACCATTGGACCTCTCACCTGAGAAGACAAGAATCGAGAAGACACAGGCCGCAAAAGCTGCAGTGCAGCCTTATTCACAATAGCCAAGACAGTGAAGCAATCAAAATGTCCAACAAGAGGTGAATGGATAAAGAAGAAGTGGTCCATGTCCACAATGGAATATTAGCCATGGAAGACAATGAACCATTGCTCTCTGAGGCACCACAAATGAGTCTGGAGATAATCACGAACCATGAGGTAAGTCGGAAAGCAAAAGACCTATATTCTATGATATCACTTACAGGCGTTATCTAATAACTGACACAAATGAACATATTTCCACAGAGAAAGACACTCACAGACTTAGAAAGCAAACTATGCTCATCTGAAAGGAAAGGTGGGGGGAATGGATAAATTAAGATTAGTGTTACTGTATGCATACAAACACATATTATATACATATCTCAAAAAGACCGACCATATAGCAAGGGAGGTCTGCGGAACCCTCAGTAACATTTTACATGGGAAGAGGATCTGTACTTGAATAGACATATATAATGTACAAATGAACCAGATCGTGTACACCTAGGAGAAACAATATTCTAAGCTTTACCCCAATTAAAGCAATTTTTAAAACCAAGAAGAAATAATGAGACCTAATCTTATGGGGGTTTCTCCATGCACATTCCAATGTAATTTACAACCTAGGAACACGACTTCCAGAAAGACTCTGCTGCCCTAGTACCCAGATTTGGGAATGGAGAAATGCTGCCTCCTTGAGGCCACTTCCCACAACAGCAGCTTTAAATCCATTGCCAAAGGTCACTAAATAGTCACCAAACTGGCAGTCCGGTAAATGACACCTGCTCTCTAAAAAAATTCTGGGGTGGAAAATCGACCGAAAAATTCAAAAGAGGGCAACCTTCCAAGAAGACAATTTCAAGAGTTATACTGTACTCCCAATTGTTTCCTTTTTTTAACAGAAAAGAAAACGGCAGAGAAAAATGATGAGTTTTACGAATTTTCAAAGACATGCAAACCCAAATTACAAAAACCTATCAGCTCACAGCAGCCAGAAGGGCCATTAGCATAAATGCTGCAAACAATAAATGCTGAAGCGATTGTGGAGAAATGCGTACCCTCGATTCTAAGGGGGACGTGGTAAGAGCCACTAATGAAAACACAAAGAAGGTGCTTTGAAAAGGGTAACACGGTGCTACCAGTCAATCAATCCCAACCACTGCTGGGCCTATCACCTGAGAAAATGAGAATCAAAAAGTCACAGGCTGGCAATCCTGCACGCCAACAATATTTACCATAGCCAACACTTGGAAGCAATGAAAATGTCCATCAACCGAGGAATGCACAAAGTAGAAGTGGTCCACGTACACAGTGGAAAACTACTCCAATGAAAAATAAAAAGTAAATTTAAAACACCAACAAAAGTAAGGAGACATCAGCTTGTGTGGGTTTGTCCGGGCACACTCCCCTCTAATTTATAACCGAGAAACACCACAGGCCGCAAGGGCTTTTCCCTAGGTACCAGGGTGGGGGACATAGAAAGGCTGCCACCCTCTGGCAGTTACCTGCAAAAGCAGCTTTAAAGGCTGTGCTAACGGTCATTTCATAGGAACAAGTACTGCAGAACTGTAAATGAAACCTGCCCTCAAAATGTCTTGAGGGGGGTCATGGCCAAAACATTTCAAAATGTGACACATACTTTAAGAGAACACTTTGAAGAACTAAGGGGGTAATCACAGCTTGAAAAATAAAAAGGACATGCCTTAAAGCTCAATTTCAACGGATTATGAGGCACGTGCGAATTCAACCGCAAAAAGGTATCAGCTCACACTTGTCAGAATCACCATCTTTAAGAAAACTACAAACAACAAATGCTGAAGGTGTTGTGGAGAAGTGCATACCCTCAACTTCAAGTGGGACGTAACTTGGAAAGGGCCACGAATGAGAACAGAATGGAGGTGCCTTAAAAAGGTCAACATTGAGCTACCATATGATCCAGCAGGCCCACTCCTCGACCTAAAATCTAAGAAGAGAGAATTGCAAAGACACAGGCAGGCAAATCTGCACTGCACAGTATTACAATAGCCAAGATATGGAAGTAACCAAAAAGTCCACCAACAGATGGGTGGACAAAGAAGAACTCCTCCATGTACAGATGGAATATTCGCTAGTGAAAAAAGTGAAACAATGCCATTTGCAGCACCATAGATGAGTCTAGACGTAATCACGCCACGTGTAGTAAGGGAGAAAGCAAAGGACACATATCCTATCATATCACTTTTAGGAGTTACTTAAAAATTGATACCAATGAAGATATTTCCACAGAGAAAGGCAACCACAGATTCATTAAAAAACTTATGGTTCACCAAGTAGAAAGGGATGAGGATTGGATACATTACCATATTGGGGTCAACAGAGATATACAAACCATGTGAAATATATACTCACCAAAGACGTACGGAAGACCAGGAGAGAGACTACTCAACATTGTGTCATAACCTACATGGAAAAAGGATGCGAGGAAGAATAGATACACGAATATGTGTGAAAGAACCACATCTTGCACACCTAGAACAAACAAACCATTGCAATCAAATTTGCTGGGATAAAAAATAAAAAGTAAATTACACATATCAACAAGAAGTAATGAGACATAAACTTACAGGGCTTTTTCCTGGCACATCCCATTCTAATTTACAACCTAGAACACCACTTCCATTAAGGCTCTGTTTCCCCAGTAACCAAATTTGGTAAAGGAGAAATGCTGCCACCTTCTGACCTTTCCCTGCAGGAGCAGCTTTAAACTCACAGCTCATGGTCACTTAACATTCCCAAGGACTCAGGGCTGTAAAGGACACCTGCCCTAAAAAATTGTGCTGAAGTAGGGAATGGACAAAAAAATTCAACACAGGCAAATGTTTCAAGAAGAGAGTATGAAGAGTTAAGTTTTACTCACGCTCTTTTAAAAAAAGAAAAGGAAAATGGATAAAAGCTCAACCTCAGGGAGTGTTAGACCCATGCAATCTAATCTACGAAAAGGTTTCAACTCACACCAGTCGACTGACCATCAGCAAAAAGTCTACAAACAATAAATGCTGAAGGGGTTTTAGGGAACTGTGTACCCTCTACCTGCTGGTGAGAGGTAAAGGGGTAACAGCCAATAATGAGAACAGAAAGGAGCTGTGTTTAAAAGTAAAAATGGAGGCACCATTCAATCCGGCAGGCGCACCATTGGACCTCTCACCTGAGAAGACAAGAATCGAGAAGACACAGGCCGCAAAAGCTGCAGTGCAGCCTTATTCACAATAGCCAAGACAGTGAAGCAATCAAAATGTCCAACAAGAGGTGAATGGATAAAGAAGAAGTGGTCCATGTCCACAATGGAATATTAGCCATGGAAGACAATGAACCATTGCTCTCTGAGGCACCACAAATGAGTCTGGAGATAATCACGAACCATGAGGTAAGTCGGAAAGCAAAAGACCTATATTCTATGATATCACTTACAGGCGTTATCTAATAACTGACACAAATGAACATATTTCCACAGAGAAAGACACTCACAGACTTAGAAAGCAAACTATGCTCATCTGAAAGGAAAGGTGGGGGGAATGGATAAATTAAGATTAGTGTTACTGTATGCATACAAACACATATTATATACATATCTCAAAAAGACCGACCATATAGCAAGGGAGGTCTGCGGAACCCTCAGTAACATTTTACATGGGAAGAGGATCTGTACTTGAATAGACATATATAATGTACAAATGAACCAGATCGTGTACACCTAGGAGAAACAATATTCTAAGCTTTACCCCAATTAAAGCAATTTTTAAAACCAAGAAGAAATAATGAGACCTAATCTTATGGGGGTTTCTCCATGCACATTCCAATGTAATTTACAACCTAGGAACACGACTTCCAGAAAGACTCTGCTGCCCTAGTACCCAGATTTGGGAATGGAGAAATGCTGCCTCCTTGAGGCCACTTCCCACAACAGCAGCTTTAAATCCATTGCCAAAGGTCACTAAATAGTCACCAAACTGGCAGTCCGGTAAATGACACCTGCTCTCTAAAAAAATTCTGGGGTGGAAAATCGACCGAAAAATTCAAAAGAGGGCAACCTTCCAAGAAGACAATTTCAAGAGTTATACTGTACTCCCAATTGTTTCCTTTTTTTAACAGAAAAGAAAACGGCAGAGAAAAATGATGAGTTTTACGAATTTTCAAAGACATGCAAACCCAAATTACAAAAACCTATCAGCTCACAGCAGCCAGAAGGGCCATTAGCATAAATGCTGCAAACAATAAATGCTGAAGCGATTGTGGAGAAATGCGTACCCTCGATTCTAAGGGGGACGTGGTAAGAGCCACTAATGAAAACACAAAGAAGGTGCTTTGAAAAGGGTAACACGGTGCTACCAGTCAATCAATCCCAACCACTGCTGGGCCTATCACCTGAGAAAATGAGAATCAAAAAGTCACAGGCTGGCAATCCTGCACGCCAACAATATTTACCATAGCCAACACTTGGAAGCAATGAAAATGTCCATCAACCGAGGAATGCACAAAGTAGAAGTGGTCCACGTACACAGTGGAAAACTACTCCAATGAAAAATAAAAAGTAAATTTAAAACACCAACAAAAGTAAGGAGACATCAGCTTGTGTGGGTTTGTCCGGGCACACTCCCCTCTAATTTATAACCGAGAAACACCACAGGCCGCAAGGGCTTTTCCCTAGGTACCAGGGTGGGGGACATAGAAAGGCTGCCACCCTCTGGCAGTTACCTGCAGAAGCAGCTTTAAAGGCTGTGCTAACGGTCATTTCATAGGAACAAGTACTGCAGAACTGTAAATGAAACCTGCCCTCAAAATGTCTTGAGGGGGGTCATGGCCAAAACATTTCAAAATGTGACACATACTTTAAGAGAACACTTTGAAGAACTAAGGGGGTAATCACAGCTTGAAAAATAAAAAGGACATGCCTTAAAGCTCAATTTCAACGGATTATGAGGCACGTGCGAATTCAACCGCAAAAAGGTATCAGCTCACACTTGTCAGAATCACCATCTTTAAGAAAACTACAAACAACAAATGCTGAAGGTGTTGTGGAGAAGTGCATACCCTCAACTTCAAGTGGGACGTAACTTGGAAAGGGCCACGAATGAGAACAGAATGGAGGTGCCTTAAAAAGGTCAACATTGAGCTACCATATGATCCAGCAGGCCCACTCCTCGACCTAAAATCTAAGAAGAGAGAATTGCAAAGACACAGGCAGGCAAATCTGCACTGCACAGTATTACAATAGCCAAGATATGGAAGTAACCAAAAAGTCCACCAACAGATGGGTGGACAAAGAAGAACTCCTCCATGTACAGATGGAATATTCGCTAGTGAAAAAAGTGAAACAATGCCATTTGCAGCACCATAGATGAGTCTAGACGTAATCACGCCACGTGTAGTAAGGGAGAAAGCAAAGGACACATATCCTATCATATCACTTTTAGGAGTTACTTAAAAATTGATACCAATGAAGATATTTCCACAGAGAAAGGCAACCACAGATTCATTAAAAAACTTATGGTTCACCAAGTAGAAAGGGATGAGGATTGGATACATTACCATATTGGGGTCAACAGAGATATACAAACCATGTGAAATATATACTCACCAAAGACGTACGGAAGACCAGGAGAGAGACTACTCAACATTGTGTCATAACCTACATGGAAAAAGGATGCGAGGAAGAATAGATACACGAATATGTGTGAAAGAACCACATCTTGCACACCTAGAACAAACAAACCATTGCAATCAAATTTGCTGGGATAAAAAATAAAAAGTAAATTACACATATCAACAAGAAGTAATGAGACATAAACTTACAGGGCTTTTTCCTGGCACATCCCATTCTAATTTACAACCTAGAACACCACTTCCATTAAGGCTCTGTTTCCCCAGTAACCAAATTTGGTAAAGGAGAAATGCTGCCACCTTCTGACCTTTCCCTGCAGGAGCAGCTTTAAACTCACAGCTCATGGTCACTTAACATTCCCAAGGACTCAGGGCTGTAAAGGACACCTGCCCTAAAAAATTGTGCTGAAGTAGGGAATGGACAAAAAAATTCAACACAGGCAAATGTTTCAAGAAGAGAGTATGAAGAGTTAAGTTTTACTCACGCTCTTTTAAAAAAAGAAAAGGAAAATGGATAAAAGCTCAACCTCAGGGAGTGTTAGACCCATGCAATCTAATCTACGAAAAGGTTTCAACTCACACCAGTCGACTGACCATCAGCAAAAAGTCTACAAACAATAAATGCTGAAGGGGTTTTAGGGAACTGTGTACCCTCTACCTGCTGGTGAGAGGTAAAGGGGTAACAGCCAATAATGAGAACAGAAAGGAGCTGTGTTTAAAAGTAAAAATGGAGGCACCATTCAATCCGGCAGGCGCACCATTGGACCTCTCACCTGAGAAGACAAGAATCGAGAAGACACAGGCCGCAAAAGCTGCAGTGCAGCCTTATTCACAATAGCCAAGACAGTGAAGCAATCAAAATGTCCAACAAGAGGTGAATGGATAAAGAAGAAGTGGTCCATGTCCACAATGGAATATTAGCCATGGAAGACAATGAACCATTGCTCTCTGAGGCACCACAAATGAGTCTGGAGATAATCACGAACCATGAGGTAAGTCGGAAAGCAAAAGACCTATATTCTATGATATCACTTACAGGCGTTATCTAATAACTGACACAAATGAACATATTTCCACAGAGAAAGACACTCACAGACTTAGAAAGCAAACTATGCTCATCTGAAAGGAAAGGTGGGGGGAATGGATAAATTAAGATTAGTGTTACTGTATGCATACAAACACATATTATATACATATCTCAAAAAGACCGACCATATAGCAAGGGAGGTCTGCGGAACCCTCAGTAACATTTTACATGGGAAGAGGATCTGTACTTGAATAGACATATATAATGTACAAATGAACCAGATCGTGTACACCTAGGAGAAACAATATTCTAAGCTTTACCCCAATTAAAGCAATTTTTAAAACCAAGAAGAAATAATGAGACCTAATCTTATGGGGGTTTCTCCATGCACATTCCAATGTAATTTACAACCTAGGAACACGACTTCCAGAAAGACTCTGCTGCCCTAGTACCCAGATTTGGGAATGGAGAAATGCTGCCTCCTTGAGGCCACTTCCCACAACAGCAGCTTTAAATCCATTGCCAAAGGTCACTAAATAGTCACCAAACTGGCAGTCCGGTAAATGACACCTGCTCTCTAAAAAAATTCTGGGGTGGAAAATCGACCGAAAAATTCAAAAGAGGGCAACCTTCCAAGAAGACAATTTCAAGAGTTATACTGTACTCCCAATTGTTTCCTTTTTTTAACAGAAAAGAAAACGGCAGAGAAAAATGATGAGTTTTACGAATTTTCAAAGACATGCAAACCCAAATTACAAAAACCTATCAGCTCACAGCAGCCAGAAGGGCCATTAGCATAAATGCTGCAAACAATAAATGCTGAAGCGATTGTGGAGAAATGCGTACCCTCGATTCTAAGGGGGACGTGGTAAGAGCCACTAATGAAAACACAAAGAAGGTGCTTTGAAAAGGGTAACACGGTGCTACCAGTCAATCAATCCCAACCACTGCTGGGCCTATCACCTGAGAAAATGAGAATCAAAAAGTCACAGGCTGGCAATCCTGCACGCCAACAATATTTACCATAGCCAACACTTGGAAGCAATGAAAATGTCCATCAACCGAGGAATGCACAAAGTAGAAGTGGTCCACGTACACAGTGGAAAACTACTCCAATGAAAAATAAAAAGTAAATTTAAAACACCAACAAAAGTAAGGAGACATCAGCTTGTGTGGGTTTGTCCGGGCACACTCCCCTCTAATTTATAACCGAGAAACACCACAGGCCGCAAGGGCTTTTCCCTAGGTACCAGGGTGGGGGACATAGAAAGGCTGCCACCCTCTGGCAGTTACCTGCAGAAGCAGCTTTAAAGGCTGTGCTAACGGTCATTTCATAGGAACAAGTACTGCAGAACTGTAAATGAAACCTGCCCTCAAAATGTCTTGAGGGGGGTCATGGCCAAAACATTTCAAAATGTGACACATACTTTAAGAGAACACTTTGAAGAACTAAGGGGGTAATCACAGCTTGAAAAATAAAAAGGACATGCCTTAAAGCTCAATTTCAACGGATTATGAGGCACGTGCGAATTCAACCGCAAAAAGGTATCAGCTCACACTTGTCAGAATCACCATCTTTAAGAAAACTACAAACAACAAATGCTGAAGGTGTTGTGGAGAAGTGCATACCCTCAACTTCAAGTGGGACGTAACTTGGAAAGGGCCACGAATGAGAACAGAATGGAGGTGCCTTAAAAAGGTCAACATTGAGCTACCATATGATCCAGCAGGCCCACTCCTCGACCTAAAATCTAAGAAGAGAGAATTGCAAAGACACAGGCAGGCAAATCTGCACTGCACAGTATTACAATAGCCAAGATATGGAAGTAACCAAAAAGTCCACCAACAGATGGGTGGACAAAGAAGAACTCCTCCATGTACAGATGGAATATTCGCTAGTGAAAAAAGTGAAACAATGCCATTTGCAGCACCATAGATGAGTCTAGACGTAATCACGCCACGTGTAGTAAGGGAGAAAGCAAAAGACACATATCCTATCATATCACTTTTAGGAGTTACTTAAAAATTGATACCAATGAAGATATTTCCACAGAGAAAGGCAACCACAGATTCATTAAAAAACTTATGGTTCACCAAGTAGAAAGGGATGAGGATTGGATACATTACCATATTGGGGTCAACAGAGATATACAAACCATGTGAAATATATACTCACCAAAGACGTACGGAAGACCAGGAGAGAGACTACTCAACATTGTGTCATAACCTACATGGAAAAAGGATGCGAGGAAGAATAGATACACGAATATGTGTGAAAGAACCACATCTTGCACACCTAGAACAAACAAACCATTGCAATCAAATTTGCTGGGATAAAAAATAAAAAGTAAATTACACATATCAACAAGAAGTAATGAGACATAAACTTACAGGGCTTTTTCCTGGCACATCCCATTCTAATTTACAACCTAGAACACCACTTCCATTAAGGCTCTGTTTCCCCAGTAACCAAATTTGGTAAAGGAGAAATGCTGCCACCTTCTGACCTTTCCCTGCAGGAGCAGCTTTAAACTCACAGCTCATGGTCACTTAACATTCCCAAGGACTCAGGGCTGTAAAGGACACCTGCCCTAAAAAATTGTGCTGAAGTAGGGAATGGACAAAAAAATTCAACACAGGCAAATGTTTCAAGAAGAGAGTATGAAGAGTTAAGTTTTACTCACGCTCTTTTAAAAAAAGAAAAGGAAAATGGATAAAAGCTCAACCTCAGGGAGTGTTAGACCCATGCAATCTAATCTACGAAAAGGTTTCAACTCACACCAGTCGACTGACCATCAGCAAAAAGTCTACAAACAATAAATGCTGAAGGGGTTTTAGGGAACTGTGTACCCTCTACCTGCTGGTGAGACGTAAAGGGGTAACAGCCAATAATGAGAACAGAAAGGAGCTGTGTTTAAAAGTAAAAATGGAGGCACCATTCAATCCGGCAGGCGCACCATTGGACCTCTCACCTGAGAAGACAAGAATCGAGAAGACACAGGCCGCAAAAGCTGCAGTGCAGCCTTATTCACAATAGCCAAGACAGTGAAGCAATCAAAATGTCCAACAAGAGGTGAATGGATAAAGAAGAAGTGGTCCATGTCCACAATGGAATATTAGCCATGGAAGACAATGAACCATTGCTCTCTGAGGCACCACAAATGAGTCTGGAGATAATCACGAACCATGAGGTAAGTCGGAAAGCAAAAGACCTATATTCTATGATATCACTTACAGGCGTTATCTAATAACTGACACAAATGAACATATTTCCACAGAGAAAGACACTCACAGACTTAGAAAGCAAACTATGCTCATCTGAAAGGAAAGGTGGGGGGAATGGATAAATTAAGATTAGTGTTACTGTATGCATACAAACACATATTATATACATATCTCAAAAAGACCGACCATATAGCAAGGGAGGTCTGCGGAACCCTCAGTAACATTTTACATGGGAAGAGGATCTGTACTTGAATAGACATATATAATGTACAAATGAACCAGATCGTGTACACCTAGGAGAAACAATATTCTAAGCTTTACCCCAATTAAAGCAATTTTTAAAACCAAGAAGAAATAATGAGACCTAATCTTATGGGGGTTTCTCCATGCACATTCCAATGTAATTTACAACCTAGGAACACGACTTCCAGAAAGACTCTGCTGCCCTAGTACCCAGATTTGGGAATGGAGAAATGCTGCCTCCTTGAGGCCACTTCCCACAACAGCAGCTTTAAATCCATTGCCAAAGGTCACTAAATAGTCACCAAACTGGCAGTCCGGTAAATGACACCTGCTCTCTAAAAAAATTCTGGGGTGGAAAATCGACCGAAAAATTCAAAAGAGGGCAACCTTCCAAGAAGACAATTTCAAGAGTTATACTGTACTCCCAATTGTTTCCTTTTTTTAACAGAAAAGAAAACGGCAGAGAAAAATGATGAGTTTTACGAATTTTCAAAGACATGCAAACCCAAATTACAAAAACCTATCAGCTCACAGCAGCCAGAAGGGCCATTAGCATAAATGCTGCAAACAATAAATGCTGAAGCGATTGTGGAGAAATGCGTACCCTCGATTCTAAGGGGGACGTGGTAAGAGCCACTAATGAAAACACAAAGAAGGTGCTTTGAAAAGGGTAACACGGTGCTACCAGTCAATCAATCCCAACCACTGCTGGGCCTATCACCTGAGAAAATGAGAATCAAAAAGTCACAGGCTGGCAATCCTGCACGCCAACAATATTTACCATAGCCAACACTTGGAAGCAATGAAAATGTCCATCAACCGAGGAATGCACAAAGTAGAAGTGGTCCACGTACACAGTGGAAAACTACTCCAATGAAAAATAAAAAGTAAATTTAAAACACCAACAAAAGTAAGGAGACATCAGCTTGTGTGGGTTTGTCCGGGCACACTCCCCTCTAATTTATAACCGAGAAACACCACAGGCCGCAAGGGCTTTTCCCTAGGTACCAGGGTGGGGGACATAGAAAGGCTGCCACCCTCTGGCAGTTACCTGCAGAAGCAGCTTTAAAGGCTGTGCTAACGGTCATTTCATAGGAACAAGTACTGCAGAACTGTAAATGAAACCTGCCCTCAAAATGTCTTGAGGGGGGTCATGGCCAAAACATTTCAAAATGTGACACATACTTTAAGAGAACACTTTGAAGAACTAAGGGGGTAATCACAGCTTGAAAAATAAAAAGGACATGCCTTAAAGCTCAATTTCAACGGATTATGAGGCACGTGCGAATTCAACCGCAAAAAGGTATCAGCTCACACTTGTCAGAATCACCATCTTTAAGAAAACTACAAACAACAAATGCTGAAGGTGTTGTGGAGAAGTGCATACCCTCAACTTCAAGTGGGACGTAACTTGGAAAGGGCCACGAATGAGAACAGAATGGAGGTGCCTTAAAAAGGTCAACATTGAGCTACCATATGATCCAGCAGGCCCACTCCTCGACCTAAAATCTAAGAAGAGAGAATTGCAAAGACACAGGCAGGCAAATCTGCACTGCACAGTATTACAATAGCCAAGATATGGAAGTAACCAAAAAGTCCACCAACAGATGGGTGGACAAAGAAGAACTCCTCCATGTACAGATGGAATATTCGCTAGTGAAAAAAGTGAAACAATGCCATTTGCAGCACCATAGATGAGTCTAGACGTAATCACGCCACGTGTAGTAAGGGAGAAAGCAAAGGACACATATCCTATCATATCACTTTTAGGAGTTACTTAAAAATTGATACCAATGAAGATATTTCCACAGAGAAAGGCAACCACAGATTCATTAAAAAACTTATGGTTCACCAAGTAGAAAGGGATGAGGATTGGATACATTACCATATTGGGGTCAACAGAGATATACAAACCATGTGAAATATATACTCACCAAAGACGTACGGAAGACCAGGAGAGAGACTACTCAACATTGTGTCATAACCTACATGGAAAAAGGATGCGAGGAAGAATAGATACACGAATATGTGTGAAAGAACCACATCTTGCACACCTAGAACAAACAAACCATTGCAATCAAATTTGCTGGGATAAAAAATAAAAAGTAAATTACACATATCAACAAGAAGTAATGAGACATAAACTTACAGGGCTTTTTCCTGGCACATCCCATTCTAATTTACAACCTAGAACACCACTTCCATTAAGGCTCTGTTTCCCCAGTAACCAAATTTGGTAAAGGAGAAATGCTGCCACCTTCTGACCTTTCCCTGCAGGAGCAGCTTTAAACTCACAGCTCATGGTCACTTAACATTCCCAAGGACTCAGGGCTGTAAAGGACACCTGCCCTAAAAAATTGTGCTGAAGTAGGGAATGGACAAAAAAATTCAACACAGGCAAATGTTTCAAGAAGAGAGTATGAAGAGTTAAGTTTTACTCACGCTCTTTTAAAAAAAGAAAAGGAAAATGGATAAAAGCTCAACCTCAGGGAGTGTTAGACCCATGCAATCTAATCTACGAAAAGGTTTCAACTCACACCAGTCGACTGACCATCAGCAAAAAGTCTACAAACAATAAATGCTGAAGGGGTTTTAGGGAACTGTGTACCCTCTACCTGCTGGTGAGACGTAAAGGGGTAACAGCCAATAATGAGAACAGAAAGGAGCTGTGTTTAAAAGTAAAAATGGAGGCACCATTCAATCCGGCAGGCGCACCATTGGACCTCTCACCTGAGAAGACAAGAATCGAGAAGACACAGGCCGCAAAAGCTGCAGTGCAGCCTTATTCACAATAGCCAAGACAGTGAAGCAATCAAAATGTCCAACAAGAGGTGAATGGATAAAGAAGAAGTGGTCCATGTCCACAATGGAATATTAGCCATGGAAGACAATGAACCATTGCTCTCTGAGGCACCACAAATGAGTCTGGAGATAATCACGAACCATGAGGTAAGTCGGAAAGCAAAAGACCTATATTCTATGATATCACTTACAGGCGTTATCTAATAACTGACACAAATGAACATATTTCCACAGAGAAAGACACTCACAGACTTAGAAAGCAAACTATGCTCATCTGAAAGGAAAGGTGGGGGGAATGGATAAATTAAGATTAGTGTTACTGTATGCATACAAACACATATTATATACATATCTCAAAAAGACCGACCATATAGCAAGGGAGGTCTGCGGAACCCTCAGTAACATTTTACATGGGAAGAGGATCTGTACTTGAATAGACATATATAATGTACAAATGAACCAGATCGTGTACACCTAGGAGAAACAATATTCTAAGCTTTACCCCAATTAAAGCAATTTTTAAAACCAAGAAGAAATAATGAGACCTAATCTTATGGGGGTTTCTCCATGCACATTCCAATGTAATTTACAACCTAGGAACACGACTTCCAGAAAGACTCTGCTGCCCTAGTACCCAGATTTGGGAATGGAGAAATGCTGCCTCCTTGAGGCCACTTCCCACAACAGCAGCTTTAAATCCATTGCCAAAGGTCACTAAATAGTCACCAAACTGGCAGTCCGGTAAATGACACCTGCTCTCTAAAAAAATTCTGGGGTGGAAAATCGACCGAAAAATTCAAAAGAGGGCAACCTTCCAAGAAGACAATTTCAAGAGTTATACTGTACTCCCAATTGTTTCCTTTTTTTAACAGAAAAGAAAACGGCAGAGAAAAATGATGAGTTTTACGAATTTTCAAAGACATGCAAACCCAAATTACAAAAACCTATCAGCTCACAGCAGCCAGAAGGGCCATTAGCATAAATGCTGCAAACAATAAATGCTGAAGCGATTGTGGAGAAATGCGTACCCTCGATTCTAAGGGGGACGTGGTAAGAGCCACTAATGAAAACACAAAGAAGGTGCTTTGAAAAGGGTAACACGGTGCTACCAGTCAATCAATCCCAACCACTGCTGGGCCTATCACCTGAGAAAATGAGAATCAAAAAGTCACAGGCTGGCAATCCTGCACGCCAACAATATTTACCATAGCCAACACTTGGAAGCAATGAAAATGTCCATCAACCGAGGAATGCACAAAGTAGAAGTGGTCCACGTACACAGTGGAAAACTACTCCAATGAAAAATAAAAAGTAAATTTAAAACACCAACAAAAGTAAGGAGACATCAGCTTGTGTGGGTTTGTCCGGGCACACTCCCCTCTAATTTATAACCGAGAAACACCACAGGCCGCAAGGGCTTTTCCCTAGGTACCAGGGTGGGGGACATAGAAAGGCTGCCACCCTCTGGCAGTTACCTGCAGAAGCAGCTTTAAAGGCTGTGCTAACGGTCATTTCATAGGAACAAGTACTGCAGAACTGTAAATGAAACCTGCCCTCAAAATGTCTTGAGGGGGGTCATGGCCAAAACATTTCAAAATGTGACACATACTTTAAGAGAACACTTTGAAGAACTAAGGGGGTAATCACAGCTTGAAAAATAAAAAGGACATGCCTTAAAGCTCAATTTCAACGGATTATGAGGCACGTGCGAATTCAACCGCAAAAAGGTATCAGCTCACACTTGTCAGAATCACCATCTTTAAGAAAACTACAAACAACAAATGCTGAAGGTGTTGTGGAGAAGTGCATACCCTCAACTTCAAGTGGGACGTAACTTGGAAAGGGCCACGAATGAGAACAGAATGGAGGTGCCTTAAAAAGGTCAACATTGAGCTACCATATGATCCAGCAGGCCCACTCCTCGACCTAAAATCTAAGAAGAGAGAATTGCAAAGACACAGGCAGGCAAATCTGCACTGCACAGTATTACAATAGCCAAGATATGGAAGTAACCAAAAAGTCCACCAACAGATGGGTGGACAAAGAAGAACTCCTCCATGTACAGATGGAATATTCGCTAGTGAAAAAAGTGAAACAATGCCATTTGCAGCACCATAGATGAGTCTAGACGTAATCACGCCACGTGTAGTAAGGGAGAAAGCAAAAGACACATATCCTATCATATCACTTTTAGGAGTTACTTAAAAATTGATACCAATGAAGATATTTCCACAGAGAAAGGCAACCACAGATTCATTAAAAAACTTATGGTTCACCAAGTAGAAAGGGATGAGGATTGGATACATTACCATATTGGGGTCAACAGAGATATACAAACCATGTGAAATATATACTCACCAAAGACGTACGGAAGACCAGGAGAGAGACTACTCAACATTGTGTCATAACCTACATGGAAAAAGGATGCGAGGAAGAATAGATACACGAATATGTGTGAAAGAACCACATCTTGCACACCTAGAACAAACAAACCATTGCAATCAAATTTGCTGGGATAAAAAATAAAAAGTAAATTACACATATCAACAAGAAGTAATGAGACATAAACTTACAGGGCTTTTTCCTGGCACATCCCATTCTAATTTACAACCTAGAACACCACTTCCATTAAGGCTCTGTTTCCCCAGTAACCAAATTTGGTAAAGGAGAAATGCTGCCACCTTCTGACCTTTCCCTGCAGGAGCAGCTTTAAACTCACAGCTCATGGTCACTTAACATTCCCAAGGACTCAGGGCTGTAAAGGACACCTGCCCTAAAAAATTGTGCTGAAGTAGGGAATGGACAAAAAAATTCAACACAGGCAAATGTTTCAAGAAGAGAGTATGAAGAGTTAAGTTTTACTCACGCTCTTTTAAAAAAAGAAAAGGAAAATGGATAAAAGCTCAACCTCAGGGAGTGTTAGACCCATGCAATCTAATCTACGAAAAGGTTTCAACTCACACCAGTCGACTGACCATCAGCAAAAAGTCTACAAACAATAAATGCTGAAGGGGTTTTAGGGAACTGTGTACCCTCTACCTGCTGGTGAGACGTAAAGGGGTAACAGCCAATAATGAGAACAGAAAGGAGCTGTGTTTAAAAGTAAAAATGGAGGCACCATTCAATCCGGCAGGCGCACCATTGGACCTCTCACCTGAGAAGACAAGAATCGAGAAGACACAGGCCGCAAAAGCTGCAGTGCAGCCTTATTCACAATAGCCAAGACAGTGAAGCAATCAAAATGTCCAACAAGAGGTGAATGGATAAAGAAGAAGTGGTCCATGTCCACAATGGAATATTAGCCATGGAAGACAATGAACCATTGCTCTCTGAGGCACCACAAATGAGTCTGGAGATAATCACGAACCATGAGGTAAGTCGGAAAGCAAAAGACCTATATTCTATGATATCACTTACAGGCGTTATCTAATAACTGACACAAATGAACATATTTCCACAGAGAAAGACACTCACAGACTTAGAAAGCAAACTATGCTCATCTGAAAGGAAAGGTGGGGGGAATGGATAAATTAAGATTAGTGTTACTGTATGCATACAAACACATATTATATACATATCTCAAAAAGACCGACCATATAGCAAGGGAGGTCTGCGGAACCCTCAGTAACATTTTACATGGGAAGAGGATCTGTACTTGAATAGACATATATAATGTACAAATGAACCAGATCGTGTACACCTAGGAGAAACAATATTCTAAGCTTTACCCCAATTAAAGCAATTTTTAAAACCAAGAAGAAATAATGAGACCTAATCTTATGGGGGTTTCTCCATGCACATTCCAATGTAATTTACAACCTAGGAACACGACTTCCAGAAAGACTCTGCTGCCCTAGTACCCAGATTTGGGAATGGAGAAATGCTGCCTCCTTGAGGCCACTTCCCACAACAGCAGCTTTAAATCCATTGCCAAAGGTCACTAAATAGTCACCAAACTGGCAGTCCGGTAAATGACACCTGCTCTCTAAAAAAATTCTGGGGTGGAAAATCGACCGAAAAATTCAAAAGAGGGCAACCTTCCAAGAAGACAATTTCAAGAGTTATACTGTACTCCCAATTGTTTCCTTTTTTTAACAGAAAAGAAAACGGCAGAGAAAAATGATGAGTTTTACGAATTTTCAAAGACATGCAAACCCAAATTACAAAAACCTATCAGCTCACAGCAGCCAGAAGGGCCATTAGCATAAATGCTGCAAACAATAAATGCTGAAGCGATTGTGGAGAAATGCGTACCCTCGATTCTAAGGGGGACGTGGTAAGAGCCACTAATGAAAACACAAAGAAGGTGCTTTGAAAAGGGTAACACGGTGCTACCAGTCAATCAATCCCAACCACTGCTGGGCCTATCACCTGAGAAAATGAGAATCAAAAAGTCACAGGCTGGCAATCCTGCACGCCAACAATATTTACCATAGCCAACACTTGGAAGCAATGAAAATGTCCATCAACCGAGGAATGCACAAAGTAGAAGTGGTCCACGTACACAGTGGAAAACTACTCCAATGAAAAATAAAAAGTAAATTTAAAACACCAACAAAAGTAAGGAGACATCAGCTTGTGTGGGTTTGTCCGGGCACACTCCCCTCTAATTTATAACCGAGAAACACCACAGGCCGCAAGGGCTTTTCCCTAGGTACCAGGGTGGGGGACATAGAAAGGCTGCCACCCTCTGGCAGTTACCTGCAGAAGCAGCTTTAAAGGCTGTGCTAACGGTCATTTCATAGGAACAAGTACTGCAGAACTGTAAATGAAACCTGCCCTCAAAATGTCTTGAGGGGGGTCATGGCCAAAACATTTCAAAATGTGACACATACTTTAAGAGAACACTTTGAAGAACTAAGGGGGTAATCACAGCTTGAAAAATAAAAAGGACATGCCTTAAAGCTCAATTTCAACGGATTATGAGGCACGTGCGAATTCAACCGCAAAAAGGTATCAGCTCACACTTGTCAGAATCACCATCTTTAAGAAAACTACAAACAACAAATGCTGAAGGTGTTGTGGAGAAGTGCATACCCTCAACTTCAAGTGGGACGTAACTTGGAAAGGGCCACGAATGAGAACAGAATGGAGGTGCCTTAAAAAGGTCAACATTGAGCTACCATATGATCCAGCAGGCCCACTCCTCGACCTAAAATCTAAGAAGAGAGAATTGCAAAGACACAGGCAGGCAAATCTGCACTGCACAGTATTACAATAGCCAAGATATGGAAGTAACCAAAAAGTCCACCAACAGATGGGTGGACAAAGAAGAACTCCTCCATGTACAGATGGAATATTCGCTAGTGAAAAAAGTGAAACAATGCCATTTGCAGCACCATAGATGAGTCTAGACGTAATCACGCCACGTGTAGTAAGGGAGAAAGCAAAAGACACATATCCTATCATATCACTTTTAGGAGTTACTTAAAAATTGATACCAATGAAGATATTTCCACAGAGAAAGGCAACCACAGATTCATTAAAAAACTTATGGTTCACCAAGTAGAAAGGGATGAGGATTGGATACATTACCATATTGGGGTCAACAGAGATATACAAACCATGTGAAATATATACTCACCAAAGACGTACGGAAGACCAGGAGAGAGACTACTCAACATTGTGTCATAACCTACATGGAAAAAGGATGCGAGGAAGAATAGATACACGAATATGTGTGAAAGAACCACATCTTGCACACCTAGAACAAACAAACCATTGCAATCAAATTTGCTGGGATAAAAAATAAAAAGTAAATTACACATATCAACAAGAAGTAATGAGACATAAACTTACAGGGCTTTTTCCTGGCACATCCCATTCTAATTTACAACCTAGAACACCACTTCCATTAAGGCTCTGTTTCCCCAGTAACCAAATTTGGTAAAGGAGAAATGCTGCCACCTTCTGACCTTTCCCTGCAGGAGCAGCTTTAAACTCACAGCTCATGGTCACTTAACATTCCCAAGGACTCAGGGCTGTAAAGGACACCTGCCCTAAAAAATTGTGCTGAAGTAGGGAATGGACAAAAAAATTCAACACAGGCAAATGTTTCAAGAAGAGAGTATGAAGAGTTAAGTTTTACTCACGCTCTTTTAAAAAAAGAAAAGGAAAATGGATAAAAGCTCAACCTCAGGGAGTGTTAGACCCATGCAATCTAATCTACGAAAAGGTTTCAACTCACACCAGTCGACTGACCATCAGCAAAAAGTCTACAAACAATAAATGCTGAAGGGGTTTTAGGGAACTGTGTACCCTCTACCTGCTGGTGAGACGTAAAGGGGTAACAGCCAATAATGAGAACAGAAAGGAGCTGTGTTTAAAAGTAAAAATGGAGGCACCATTCAATCCGGCAGGCGCACCATTGGACCTCTCACCTGAGAAGACAAGAATCGAGAAGACACAGGCCGCAAAAGCTGCAGTGCAGCCTTATTCACAATAGCCAAGACAGTGAAGCAATCAAAATGTCCAACAAGAGGTGAATGGATAAAGAAGAAGTGGTCCATGTCCACAATGGAATATTAGCCATGGAAGACAATGAACCATTGCTCTCTGAGGCACCACAAATGAGTCTGGAGATAATCACGAACCATGAGGTAAGTCGGAAAGCAAAAGACCTATATTCTATGATATCACTTACAGGCGTTATCTAATAACTGACACAAATGAACATATTTCCACAGAGAAAGACACTCACAGACTTAGAAAGCAAACTATGCTCATCTGAAAGGAAAGGTGGGGGGAATGGATAAATTAAGATTAGTGTTACTGTATGCATACAAACACATATTATATACATATCTCAAAAAGACCGACCATATAGCAAGGGAGGTCTGCGGAACCCTCAGTAACATTTTACATGGGAAGAGGATCTGTACTTGAATAGACATATATAATGTACAAATGAACCAGATCGTGTACACCTAGGAGAAACAATATTCTAAGCTTTACCCCAATTAAAGCAATTTTTAAAACCAAGAAGAAATAATGAGACCTAATCTTATGGGGGTTTCTCCATGCACATTCCAATGTAATTTACAACCTAGGAACACGACTTCCAGAAAGACTCTGCTGCCCTAGTACCCAGATTTGGGAATGGAGAAATGCTGCCTCCTTGAGGCCACTTCCCACAACAGCAGCTTTAAATCCATTGCCAAAGGTCACTAAATAGTCACCAAACTGGCAGTCCGGTAAATGACACCTGCTCTCTAAAAAAATTCTGGGGTGGAAAATCGACCGAAAAATTCAAAAGAGGGCAACCTTCCAAGAAGACAATTTCAAGAGTTATACTGTACTCCCAATTGTTTCCTTTTTTTAACAGAAAAGAAAACGGCAGAGAAAAATGATGAGTTTTACGAATTTTCAAAGACATGCAAACCCAAATTACAAAAACCTATCAGCTCACAGCAGCCAGAAGGGCCATTAGCATAAATGCTGCAAACAATAAATGCTGAAGCGATTGTGGAGAAATGCGTACCCTCGATTCTAAGGGGGACGTGGTAAGAGCCACTAATGAAAACACAAAGAAGGTGCTTTGAAAAGGGTAACACGGTGCTACCAGTCAATCAATCCCAACCACTGCTGGGCCTATCACCTGAGAAAATGAGAATCAAAAAGTCACAGGCTGGCAATCCTGCACGCCAACAATATTTACCATAGCCAACACTTGGAAGCAATGAAAATGTCCATCAACCGAGGAATGCACAAAGTAGAAGTGGTCCACGTACACAGTGGAAAACTACTCCAATGAAAAATAAAAAGTAAATTTAAAACACCAACAAAAGTAAGGAGACATCAGCTTGTGTGGGTTTGTCCGGGCACACTCCCCTCTAATTTATAACCGAGAAACACCACAGGCCGCAAGGGCTTTTCCCTAGGTACCAGGGTGGGGGACATAGAAAGGCTGCCACCCTCTGGCAGTTACCTGCAGAAGCAGCTTTAAAGGCTGTGCTAACGGTCATTTCATAGGAACAAGTACTGCAGAACTGTAAATGAAACCTGCCCTCAAAATGTCTTGAGGGGGGTCATGGCCAAAACATTTCAAAATGTGACACATACTTTAAGAGAACACTTTGAAGAACTAAGGGGGTAATCACAGCTTGAAAAATAAAAAGGACATGCCTTAAAGCTCAATTTCAACGGATTATGAGGCACGTGCGAATTCAACCGCAAAAAGGTATCAGCTCACACTTGTCAGAATCACCATCTTTAAGAAAACTACAAACAACAAATGCTGAAGGTGTTGTGGAGAAGTGCATACCCTCAACTTCAAGTGGGACGTAACTTGGAAAGGGCCACGAATGAGAACAGAATGGAGGTGCCTTAAAAAGGTCAACATTGAGCTACCATATGATCCAGCAGGCCCACTCCTCGACCTAAAATCTAAGAAGAGAGAATTGCAAAGACACAGGCAGGCAAATCTGCACTGCACAGTATTACAATAGCCAAGATATGGAAGTAACCAAAAAGTCCACCAACAGATGGGTGGACAAAGAAGAACTCCTCCATGTACAGATGGAATATTCGCTAGTGAAAAAAGTGAAACAATGCCATTTGCAGCACCATAGATGAGTCTAGACGTAATCACGCCACGTGTAGTAAGGGAGAAAGCAAAGGACACATATCCTATCATATCACTTTTAGGAGTTACTTAAAAATTGATACCAATGAAGATATTTCCACAGAGAAAGGCAACCACAGATTCATTAAAAAACTTATGGTTCACCAAGTAGAAAGGGATGAGGATTGGATACATTACCATATTGGGGTCAACAGAGATATACAAACCATGTGAAATATATACTCACCAAAGACGTACGGAAGACCAGGAGAGAGACTACTCAACATTGTGTCATAACCTACATGGAAAAAGGATGCGAGGAAGAATAGATACACGAATATGTGTGAAAGAACCACATCTTGCACACCTAGAACAAACAAACCATTGTAATCAAATTTGCTGGGATAAAAAATAAAAAGTAAATTACACATATCAACAAGAAGTAATGAGACATAAACTTACAGGGCTTTTTCCTGGCACATTCCATTCTAATTTACAACCTAGAACACCACTTCCATTAAGGCTCTGTTTCCCCAGTAACCAAATTTGGTAAAGGAGAAATGCTGCCACCTTCTGACCTTTCCCTGCAGGAGCAGCTTTAAACTCACAGCTCATGGTCACTTAACATTCCCAAGGACTCAGGGCTGTAAAGGACACCTGCCCTAAAAAATTGTGCTGAAGTAGGGAATGGACAAAAAAATTCAACACAGGCAAATGTTTCAAGAAGAGAGTATGAAGAGTTAAGTTTTACTCACGCTCTTTTAAAAAAAGAAAAGGAAAATGGATAAAAGCTCAACCTCAGGGAGTGTTAGACCCATGCAATCTAATCTACGAAAAGGTTTCAACTCACACCAGTCGACTGACCATCAGCAAAAAGTCTACAAACAATAAATGCTGAAGGGGTTTTAGGGAACTGTGTACCCTCTACCTGCTGGTGAGAGGTAAAGGGGTAACAGCCAATAATGAGAACAGAAAGGAGCTGTGTTTAAAAGTAAAAATGGAGGCACCATTCAATCCGGCAGGCGCACCATTGGACCTCTCACCTGAGAAGACAAGAATCGAGAAGACACAGGCCGCAAAAGCTGCAGTGCAGCCTTATTCACAATAGCCAAGACAGTGAAGCAATCAAAATGTCCAACAAGAGGTGAATGGATAAAGAAGAAGTGGTCCATGTCCACAATGGAATATTAGCCATGGAAGACAATGAACCATTGCTCTCTGAGGCACCACAAATGAGTCTGGAGATAATCACGAACCATGAGGTAAGTCGGAAAGCAAAAGACCTATATTCTATGATATCACTTACAGGCGTTATCTAATAACTGACACAAATGAACATATTTCCACAGAGAAAGACACTCACAGACTTAGAAAGCAAACTATGCTCATCTGAAAGGAAAGGTGGGGGGAATGGATAAATTAAGATTAGTGTTACTGTATGCATACAAACACATATTATATACATATCTCAAAAAGACCGACCATATAGCAAGGGAGGTCTGCGGAACCCTCAGTAACATTTTACATGGGAAGAGGATCTGTACTTGAATAGACATATATAATGTACAAATGAACCAGATCGTGTACACCTAGGAGAAACAATATTCTAAGCTTTACCCCAATTAAAGCAATTTTTAAAACCAAGAAGAAATAATGAGACCTAATCTTATGGGGGTTTCTCCATGCACATTCCAATGTAATTTACAACCTAGGAACACGACTTCCAGAAAGACTCTGCTGCCCTAGTACCCAGATTTGGGAATGGAGAAATGCTGCCTCCTTGAGGCCACTTCCCACAACAGCAGCTTTAAATCCATTGCCAAAGGTCACTAAATAGTCACCAAACTGGCAGTCCGGTAAATGACACCTGCTCTCTAAAAAAATTCTGGGGTGGAAAATCGACCGAAAAATTCAAAAGAGGGCAACCTTCCAAGAAGACAATTTCAAGAGTTATACTGTACTCCCAATTGTTTCCTTTTTTTAACAGAAAAGAAAACGGCAGAGAAAAATGATGAGTTTTACGAATTTTCAAAGACATGCAAACCCAAATTACAAAAACCTATCAGCTCACAGCAGCCAGAAGGGCCATTAGCATAAATGCTGCAAACAATAAATGCTGAAGCGATTGTGGAGAAATGCGTACCCTCGATTCTAAGGGGGACGTGGTAAGAGCCACTAATGAAAACACAAAGAAGGTGCTTTGAAAAGGGTAACACGGTGCTACCAGTCAATCAATCCCAACCACTGCTGGGCCTATCACCTGAGAAAATGAGAATCAAAAAGTCACAGGCTGGCAATCCTGCACGCCAACAATATTTACCATAGCCAACACTTGGAAGCAATGAAAATGTCCATCAACCGAGGAATGCACAAAGTAGAAGTGGTCCACGTACACAGTGGAAAACTACTCCAATGAAAAATAAAAAGTAAATTTAAAACACCAACAAAAGTAAGGAGACATCAGCTTGTGTGGGTTTGTCCGGGCACACTCCCCTCTAATTTATAACCGAGAAACACCACAGGCCGCAAGGGCTTTTCCCTAGGTACCAGGGTGGGGGACATAGAAAGGCTGCCACCCTCTGGCAGTTACCTGCAGAAGCAGCTTTAAAGGCTGTGCTAACGGTCATTTCATAGGAACAAGTACTGCAGAACTGTAAATGAAACCTGCCCTCAAAATGTCTTGAGGGGGGTCATGGCCAAAACATTTCAAAATGTGACACATACTTTAAGAGAACACTTTGAAGAACTAAGGGGGTAATCACAGCTTGAAAAATAAAAAGGACATGCCTTAAAGCTCAATTTCAACGGATTATGAGGCACGTGCGAATTCAACCGCAAAAAGGTATCAGCTCACACTTGTCAGAATCACCATCTTTAAGAAAACTACAAACAACAAATGCTGAAGGTGTTGTGGAGAAGTGCATACCCTCAACTTCAAGTGGGACGTAACTTGGAAAGGGCCACGAATGAGAACAGAATGGAGGTGCCTTAAAAAGGTCAACATTGAGCTACCATATGATCCAGCAGGCCCACTCCTCGACCTAAAATCTAAGAAGAGAGAATTGCAAAGACACAGGCAGGCAAATCTGCACTGCACAGTATTACAATAGCCAAGATATGGAAGTAACCAAAAAGTCCACCAACAGATGGGTGGACAAAGAAGAACTCCTCCATGTACAGATGGAATATTCGCTAGTGAAAAAAGTGAAACAATGCCATTTGCAGCACCATAGATGAGTCTAGACGTAATCACGCCACGTGTAGTAAGGGAGAAAGCAAAGGACACATATCCTATCATATCACTTTTAGGAGTTACTTAAAAATTGATACCAATGAAGATATTTCCACAGAGAAAGGCAACCACAGATTCATTAAAAAACTTATGGTTCACCAAGTAGAAAGGGATGAGGATTGGATACATTACCATATTGGGGTCAACAGAGATATACAAACCATGTGAAATATATACTCACCAAAGACGTACGGAAGACCAGGAGAGAGACTACTCAACATTGTGTCATAACCTACATGGAAAAAGGATGCGAGGAAGAATAGATACACGAATATGTGTGAAAGAACCACATCTTGCACACCTAGAACAAACAAACCATTGTAATCAAATTTGCTGGGATAAAAAATAAAAAGTAAATTACACATATCAACAAGAAGTAATGAGACATAAACTTACAGGGCTTTTTCCTGGCACATTCCATTCTAATTTACAACCTAGAACACCACTTCCATTAAGGCTCTGTTTCCCCAGTAACCAAATTTGGTAAAGGAGAAATGCTGCCACCTTCTGACCTTTCCCTGCAGGAGCAGCTTTAAACTCACAGCTCATGGTCACTTAACATTCCCAAGGACTCAGGGCTGTAAAGGACACCTGCCCTAAAAAATTGTGCTGAAGTAGGGAATGGACAAAAAAATTCAACACAGGCAAATGTTTCAAGAAGAGAGTATGAAGAGTTAAGTTTTACTCACGCTCTTTTAAAAAAAGAAAAGGAAAATGGATAAAAGCTCAACCTCAGGGAGTGTTAGACCCATGCAATCTAATCTACGAAAAGGTTTCAACTCACACCAGTCGACTGACCATCAGCAAAAAGTCTACAAACAATAAATGCTGAAGGGGTTTTAGGGAACTGTGTACCCTCTACCTGCTGGTGAGAGGTAAAGGGGTAACAGCCAATAATGAGAACAGAAAGGAGCTGTGTTTAAAAGTAAAAATGGAGGCACCATTCAATCCGGCAGGCGCACCATTGGACCTCTCACCTGAGAAGACAAGAATCGAGAAGACACAGGCCGCAAAAGCTGCAGTGCAGCCTTATTCACAATAGCCAAGACAGTGAAGCAATCAAAATGTCCAACAAGAGGTGAATGGATAAAGAAGAAGTGGTCCATGTCCACAATGGAATATTAGCCATGGAAGACAATGAACCATTGCTCTCTGAGGCACCACAAATGAGTCTGGAGATAATCACGAACCATGAGGTAAGTCGGAAAGCAAAAGACCTATATTCTATGATATCACTTACAGGCGTTATCTAATAACTGACACAAATGAACATATTTCCACAGAGAAAGACACTCACAGACTTAGAAAGCAAACTATGCTCATCTGAAAGGAAAGGTGGGGGGAATGGATAAATTAAGATTAGTGTTACTGTATGCATACAAACACATATTATATACATATCTCAAAAAGACCGACCATATAGCAAGGGAGGTCTGCGGAACCCTCAGTAACATTTTACATGGGAAGAGGATCTGTACTTGAATAGACATATATAATGTACAAATGAACCAGATCGTGTACACCTAGGAGAAACAATATTCTAAGCTTTACCCCAATTAAAGCAATTTTTAAAACCAAGAAGAAATAATGAGACCTAATCTTATGGGGGTTTCTCCATGCACATTCCAATGTAATTTACAACCTAGGAACACGACTTCCAGAAAGACTCTGCTGCCCTAGTACCCAGATTTGGGAATGGAGAAATGCTGCCTCCTTGAGGCCACTTCCCACAACAGCAGCTTTAAATCCATTGCCAAAGGTCACTAAATAGTCACCAAACTGGCAGTCCGGTAAATGACACCTGCTCTCTAAAAAAATTCTGGGGTGGAAAATCGACCGAAAAATTCAAAAGAGGGCAACCTTCCAAGAAGACAATTTCAAGAGTTATACTGTACTCCCAATTGTTTCCTTTTTTTAACAGAAAAGAAAACGGCAGAGAAAAATGATGAGTTTTACGAATTTTCAAAGACATGCAAACCCAAATTACAAAAACCTATCAGCTCACAGCAGCCAGAAGGGCCATTAGCATAAATGCTGCAAACAATAAATGCTGAAGCGATTGTGGAGAAATGCGTACCCTCGATTCTAAGGGGGACGTGGTAAGAGCCACTAATGAAAACACAAAGAAGGTGCTTTGAAAAGGGTAACACGGTGCTACCAGTCAATCAATCCCAACCACTGCTGGGCCTATCACCTGAGAAAATGAGAATCAAAAAGTCACAGGCTGGCAATCCTGCACGCCAACAATATTTACCATAGCCAACACTTGGAAGCAATGAAAATGTCCATCAACCGAGGAATGCACAAAGTAGAAGTGGTCCACGTACACAGTGGAAAACTACTCCAATGAAAAATAAAAAGTAAATTTAAAACACCAACAAAAGTAAGGAGACATCAGCTTGTGTGGGTTTGTCCGGGCACACTCCCCTCTAATTTATAACCGAGAAACACCACAGGCCGCAAGGGCTTTTCCCTAGGTACCAGGGTGGGGGACATAGAAAGGCTGCCACCCTCTGGCAGTTACCTGCAGAAGCAGCTTTAAAGGCTGTGCTAACGGTCATTTCATAGGAACAAGTACTGCAGAACTGTAAATGAAACCTGCCCTCAAAATGTCTTGAGGGGGGTCATGGCCAAAACATTTCAAAATGTGACACATACTTTAAGAGAACACTTTGAAGAACTAAGGGGGTAATCACAGCTTGAAAAATAAAAAGGACATGCCTTAAAGCTCAATTTCAACGGATTATGAGGCACGTGCGAATTCAACCGCAAAAAGGTATCAGCTCACACTTGTCAGAATCACCATCTTTAAGAAAACTACAAACAACAAATGCTGAAGGTGTTGTGGAGAAGTGCATACCCTCAACTTCAAGTGGGACGTAACTTGGAAAGGGCCACGAATGAGAACAGAATGGAGGTGCCTTAAAAAGGTCAACATTGAGCTACCATATGATCCAGCAGGCCCACTCCTCGACCTAAAATCTAAGAAGAGAGAATTGCAAAGACACAGGCAGGCAAATCTGCACTGCACAGTATTACAATAGCCAAGATATGGAAGTAACCAAAAAGTCCACCAACAGATGGGTGGACAAAGAAGAACTCCTCCATGTACAGATGGAATATTCGCTAGTGAAAAAAGTGAAACAATGCCATTTGCAGCACCATAGATGAGTCTAGACGTAATCACGCCACGTGTAGTAAGGGAGAAAGCAAAGGACACATATCCTATCATATCACTTTTAGGAGTTACTTAAAAATTGATACCAATGAAGATATTTCCACAGAGAAAGGCAACCACAGATTCATTAAAAAACTTATGGTTCACCAAGTAGAAAGGGATGAGGATTGGATACATTACCATATTGGGGTCAACAGAGATATACAAACCATGTGAAATATATACTCACCAAAGACGTACGGAAGACCAGGAGAGAGACTACTCAACATTGTGTCATAACCTACATGGAAAAAGGATGCGAGGAAGAATAGATACACGAATATGTGTGAAAGAACCACATCTTGCACACCTAGAACAAACAAACCATTGTAATCAAATTTGCTGGGATAAAAAATAAAAAGTAAATTACACATATCAACAAGAAGTAATGAGACATAAACTTACAGGGCTTTTTCCTGGCACATTCCATTCTAATTTACAACCTAGAACACCACTTCCATTAAGGCTCTGTTTCCCCAGTAACCAAATTTGGTAAAGGAGAAATGCTGCCACCTTCTGACCTTTCCCTGCAGGAGCAGCTTTAAACTCACAGCTCATGGTCACTTAACATTCCCAAGGACTCAGGGCTGTAAAGGACACCTGCCCTAAAAAATTGTGCTGAAGTAGGGAATGGACAAAAAAATTCAACACAGGCAAATGTTTCAAGAAGAGAGTATGAAGAGTTAAGTTTTACTCACGCTCTTTTAAAAAAAGAAAAGGAAAATGGATAAAAGCTCAACCTCAGGGAGTGTTAGACCCATGCAATCTAATCTACGAAAAGGTTTCAACTCACACCAGTCGACTGACCATCAGCAAAAAGTCTACAAACAATAAATGCTGAAGGGGCTTTAGGGAACTGTGTACCCTCTACCTGCTGGTGAGAGGTAAAGGGGTAACAGCCAATAATGAGAACAGAAAGGAGCTGTGTTTAAAAGTAAAAATGGAGGCACCATTCAATCCGGCAGGCGCACCATTGGACCTCTCACCTGAGAAGACAAGAATCGAGAAGACACAGGCCGCAAAAGCTGCAGTGCAGCCTTATTCACAATAGCCAAGACAGTGAAGCAATCAAAATGTCCAACAAGAGGTGAATGGATAAAGAAGAAGTGGTCCATGTCCACAATGGAATATTAGCCATGGAAGACAATGAACCATTGCTCTCTGAGGCACCACAAATGAGTCTGGAGATAATCACGAACCATGAGGTAAGTCGGAAAGCAAAAGACCTATATTCTATGATATCACTTACAGGCGTTATCTAATAACTGACACAAATGAACATATTTCCACAGAGAAAGACACTCACAGACTTAGAAAGCAAACTATGCTCATCTGAAAGGAAAGGTGGGGGGAATGGATAAATTAAGATTAGTGTTACTGTATGCATACAAACACATATTATATACATATCTCAAAAAGACCGACCATATAGCAAGGGAGGTCTGCGGAACCCTCAGTAACATTTTACATGGGAAGAGGATCTGTACTTGAATAGACATATATAATGTACAAATGAACCAGATCGTGTACACCTAGGAGAAACAATATTCTAAGCTTTACCCCAATTAAAGCAATTTTTAAAACCAAGAAGAAATAATGAGACCTAATCTTATGGGGGTTTCTCCATGCACATTCCAATGTAATTTACAACCTAGGAACACGACTTCCAGAAAGACTCTGCTGCCCTAGTACCCAGATTTGGGAATGGAGAAATGCTGCCTCCTTGAGGCCACTTCCCACAACAGCAGCTTTAAATCCATTGCCAAAGGTCACTAAATAGTCACCAAACTGGCAGTCCGGTAAATGACACCTGCTCTCTAAAAAAATTCTGGGGTGGAAAATCGACCGAAAAATTCAAAAGAGGGCAACCTTCCAAGAAGACAATTTCAAGAGTTATACTGTACTCCCAATTGTTTCCTTTTTTTAACAGAAAAGAAAACGGCAGAGAAAAATGATGAGTTTTACGAATTTTCAAAGACATGCAAACCCAAATTACAAAAACCTATCAGCTCACAGCAGCCAGAAGGGCCATTAGCATAAATGCTGCAAACAATAAATGCTGAAGCGATTGTGGAGAAATGCGTACCCTCGATTCTAAGGGGGACGTGGTAAGAGCCACTAATGAAAACACAAAGAAGGTGCTTTGAAAAGGGTAACACGGTGCTACCAGTCAATCAATCCCAACCACTGCTGGGCCTATCACCTGAGAAAATGAGAATCAAAAAGTCACAGGCTGGCAATCCTGCACGCCAACAATATTTACCATAGCCAACACTTGGAAGCAATGAAAATGTCCATCAACCGAGGAATGCACAAAGTAGAAGTGGTCCACGTACACAGTGGAAAACTACTCCAATGAAAAATAAAAAGTAAATTTAAAACACCAACAAAAGTAAGGAGACATCAGCTTGTGTGGGTTTGTCCGGGCACACTCCCCTCTAATTTATAACCGAGAAACACCACAGGCCGCAAGGGCTTTTCCCTAGGTACCAGGGTGGGGGACATAGAAAGGCTGCCACCCTCTGGCAGTTACCTGCAGAAGCAGCTTTAAAGGCTGTGCTAACGGTCATTTCATAGGAACAAGTACTGCAGAACTGTAAATGAAACCTGCCCTCAAAATGTCTTGAGGGGGGTCATGGCCAAAACATTTCAAAATGTGACACATACTTTAAGAGAACACTTTGAAGAACTAAGGGGGTAATCACAGCTTGAAAAATAAAAAGGACATGCCTTAAAGCTCAATTTCAACGGATTATGAGGCACGTGCGAATTCAACCGCAAAAAGGTATCAGCTCACACTTGTCAGAATCACCATCTTTAAGAAAACTACAAACAACAAATGCTGAAGGTGTTGTGGAGAAGTGCATACCCTCAACTTCAAGTGGGACGTAACTTGGAAAGGGCCACGAATGAGAACAGAATGGAGGTGCCTTAAAAAGGTCAACATTGAGCTACCATATGATCCAGCAGGCCCACTCCTCGACCTAAAATCTAAGAAGAGAGAATTGCAAAGACACAGGCAGGCAAATCTGCACTGCACAGTATTACAATAGCCAAGATATGGAAGTAACCAAAAAGTCCACCAACAGATGGGTGGACAAAGAAGAACTCCTCCATGTACAGATGGAATATTCGCTAGTGAAAAAAGTGAAACAATGCCATTTGCAGCACCATAGATGAGTCTAGACGTAATCACGCCACGTGTAGTAAGGGAGAAAGCAAAGGACACATATCCTATCATATCACTTTTAGGAGTTACTTAAAAATTGATACCAATGAAGATATTTCCACAGAGAAAGGCAACCACAGATTCATTAAAAAACTTATGGTTCACCAAGTAGAAAGGGATGAGGATTGGATACATTACCATATTGGGGTCAACAGAGATATACAAACCATGTGAAATATATACTCACCAAAGACGTACGGAAGACCAGGAGAGAGACTACTCAACATTGTGTCATAACCTACATGGAAAAAGGATGCGAGGAAGAATAGATACACGAATATGTGTGAAAGAACCACATCTTGCACACCTAGAACAAACAAACCATTGTAATCAAATTTGCTGGGATAAAAAATAAAAAGTAAATTACACATATCAACAAGAAGTAATGAGACATAAACTTACAGGGCTTTTTCCTGGCACATTCCATTCTAATTTACAACCTAGAACACCACTTCCATTAAGGCTCTGTTTCCCCAGTAACCAAATTTGGTAAAGGAGAAATGCTGCCACCTTCTGACCTTTCCCTGCAGGAGCAGCTTTAAACTCACAGCTCATGGTCACTTAACATTCCCAAGGACTCAGGGCTGTAAAGGACACCTGCCCTAAAAAATTGTGCTGAAGTAGGGAATGGACAAAAAAATTCAACACAGGCAAATGTTTCAAGAAGAGAGTATGAAGAGTTAAGTTTTACTCACGCTCTTTTAAAAAAAGAAAAGGAAAATGGATAAAAGCTCAACCTCAGGGAGTGTTAGACCCATGCAATCTAATCTACGAAAAGGTTTCAACTCACACCAGTCGACTGACCATCAGCAAAAAGTCTACAAACAATAAATGCTGAAGGGGCTTTAGGGAACTGTGTACCCTCTACCTGCTGGTGAGAGGTAAAGGGGTAACAGCCAATAATGAGAACAGAAAGGAGCTGTGTTTAAAAGTAAAAATGGAGGCACCATTCAATCCGGCAGGCGCACCATTGGACCTCTCACCTGAGAAGACAAGAATCGAGAAGACACAGGCCGCAAAAGCTGCAGTGCAGCCTTATTCACAATAGCCAAGACAGTGAAGCAATCAAAATGTCCAACAAGAGGTGAATGGATAAAGAAGAAGTGGTCCATGTCCACAATGGAATATTAGCCATGGAAGACAATGAACCATTGCTCTCTGAGGCACCACAAATGAGTCTGGAGATAATCACGAACCATGAGGTAAGTCGGAAAGCAAAAGACCTATATTCTATGATATCACTTACAGGCGTTATCTAATAACTGACACAAATGAACATATTTCCACAGAGAAAGACACTCACAGACTTAGAAAGCAAACTATGCTCATCTGAAAGGAAAGGTGGGGGGAATGGATAAATTAAGATTAGTGTTACTGTATGCATACAAACACATATTATATACATATCTCAAAAAGACCGACCATATAGCAAGGGAGGTCTGCGGAACCCTCAGTAACATTTTACATGGGAAGAGGATCTGTACTTGAATAGACATATATAATGTACAAATGAACCAGATCGTGTACACCTAGGAGAAACAATATTCTAAGCTTTACCCCAATTAAAGCAATTTTTAAAACCAAGAAGAAATAATGAGACCTAATCTTATGGGGGTTTCTCCATGCACATTCCAATGTAATTTACAACCTAGGAACACGACTTCCAGAAAGACTCTGCTGCCCTAGTACCCAGATTTGGGAATGGAGAAATGCTGCCTCCTTGAGGCCACTTCCCACAACAGCAGCTTTAAATCCATTGCCAAAGGTCACTAAATAGTCACCAAACTGGCAGTCCGGTAAATGACACCTGCTCTCTAAAAAAATTCTGGGGTGGAAAATCGACCGAAAAATTCAAAAGAGGGCAACCTTCCAAGAAGACAATTTCAAGAGTTATACTGTACTCCCAATTGTTTCCTTTTTTTAACAGAAAAGAAAACGGCAGAGAAAAATGATGAGTTTTACGAATTTTCAAAGACATGCAAACCCAAATTACAAAAACCTATCAGCTCACAGCAGCCAGAAGGGCCATTAGCATAAATGCTGCAAACAATAAATGCTGAAGCGATTGTGGAGAAATGCGTACCCTCGATTCTAAGGGGGACGTGGTAAGAGCCACTAATGAAAACACAAAGAAGGTGCTTTGAAAAGGGTAACACGGTGCTACCAGTCAATCAATCCCAACCACTGCTGGGCCTATCACCTGAGAAAATGAGAATCAAAAAGTCACAGGCTGGCAATCCTGCACGCCAACAATATTTACCATAGCCAACACTTGGAAGCAATGAAAATGTCCATCAACCGAGGAATGCACAAAGTAGAAGTGGTCCACGTACACAGTGGAAAACTACTCCAATGAAAAATAAAAAGTAAATTTAAAACACCAACAAAAGTAAGGAGACATCAGCTTGTGTGGGTTTGTCCGGGCACACTCCCCTCTAATTTATAACCGAGAAACACCACAGGCCGCAAGGGCTTTTCCCTAGGTACCAGGGTGGGGGACATAGAAAGGCTGCCACCCTCTGGCAGTTACCTGCAGAAGCAGCTTTAAAGGCTGTGCTAACGGTCATTTCATAGGAACAAGTACTGCAGAACTGTAAATGAAACCTGCCCTCAAAATGTCTTGAGGGGGGTCATGGCCAAAACATTTCAAAATGTGACACATACTTTAAGAGAACACTTTGAAGAACTAAGGGGGTAATCACAGCTTGAAAAATAAAAAGGACATGCCTTAAAGCTCAATTTCAACGGATTATGAGGCACGTGCGAATTCAACCGCAAAAAGGTATCAGCTCACACTTGTCAGAATCACCATCTTTAAGAAAACTACAAACAACAAATGCTGAAGGTGTTGTGGAGAAGTGCATACCCTCAACTTCAAGTGGGACGTAACTTGGAAAGGGCCACGAATGAGAACAGAATGGAGGTGCCTTAAAAAGGTCAACATTGAGCTACCATATGATCCAGCAGGCCCACTCCTCGACCTAAAATCTAAGAAGAGAGAATTGCAAAGACACAGGCAGGCAAATCTGCACTGCACAGTATTACAATAGCCAAGATATGGAAGTAACCAAAAAGTCCACCAACAGATGGGTGGACAAAGAAGAACTCCTCCATGTACAGATGGAATATTCGCTAGTGAAAAAAGTGAAACAATGCCATTTGCAGCACCATAGATGAGTCTAGACGTAATCACGCCACGTGTAGTAAGGGAGAAAGCAAAGGACACATATCCTATCATATCACTTTTAGGAGTTACTTAAAAATTGATACCAATGAAGATATTTCCACAGAGAAAGGCAACCACAGATTCATTAAAAAACTTATGGTTCACCAAGTAGAAAGGGATGAGGATTGGATACATTACCATATTGGGGTCAACAGAGATATACAAACCATGTGAAATATATACTCACCAAAGACGTACGGAAGACCAGGAGAGAGACTACTCAACATTGTGTCATAACCTACATGGAAAAAGGATGCGAGGAAGAATAGATACACGAATATGTGTGAAAGAACCACATCTTGCACACCTAGAACAAACAAACCATTGTAATCAAATTTGCTGGGATAAAAAATAAAAAGTAAATTGCACATATCAACAAGAAGTAATGAGACATAAACTTACAGGGCTTTTTCCTGGCACATTCCATTCTAATTTACAACCTAGAACACCACTTCCATTAAGGCTCTGTTTCCCCAGTAACCAAATTTGGTAAAGGAGAAATGCTGCCACCTTCTGACCTTTCCCTGCAGGAGCAGCTTTAAACTCACAGCTCATGGTCACTTAACATTCCCAAGGACTCAGGGCTGTAAAGGACACCTGCCCTAAAAAATTGTGCTGAAGTAGGGAATGGACAAAAAAATTCAACACAGGCAAATGTTTCAAGAAGAGAGTATGAAGAGTTAAGTTTTACTCACGCTCTTTTAAAAAAAGAAAAGGAAAATGGATAAAAGCTCAACCTCAGGGAGTGTTAGACCCATGCAATCTAATCTACGAAAAGGTTTCAACTCACACCAGTCGACTGACCATCAGCAAAAAGTCTACAAACAATAAATGCTGAAGGGGTTTTAGGGAACTGTGTACCCTCTACCTGCTGGTGAGAGGTAAAGGGGTAACAGCCAATAATGAGAACAGAAAGGAGCTGTGTTTAAAAGTAAAAATGGAGGCACCATTCAATCCGGCAGGCGCACCATTGGACCTCTCACCTGAGAAGACAAGAATCGAGAAGACACAGGCCGCAAAAGCTGCAGTGCAGCCTTATTCACAATAGCCAAGACAGTGAAGCAATCAAAATGTCCAACAAGAGGTGAATGGATAAAGAAGAAGTGGTCCATGTCCACAATGGAATATTAGCCATGGAAGACAATGAACCATTGCTCTCTGAGGCACCACAAATGAGTCTGGAGATAATCACGAACCATGAGGTAAGTCGGAAAGCAAAAGACCTATATTCTATGATATCACTTACAGGCGTTATCTAATAACTGACACAAATGAACATATTTCCACAGAGAAAGACACTCACAGACTTAGAAAGCAAACTATGCTCATCTGAAAGGAAAGGTGGGGGGAATGGATAAATTAAGATTAGTGTTACTGTATGCATACAAACACATATTATATACATATCTCAAAAAGACCGACCATATAGCAAGGGAGGTCTGCGGAACCCTCAGTAACATTTTACATGGGAAGAGGATCTGTACTTGAATAGACATATATAATGTACAAATGAACCAGATCGTGTACACCTAGGAGAAACAATATTCTAAGCTTTACCCCAATTAAAGCAATTTTTAAAACCAAGAAGAAATAATGAGACCTAATCTTATGGGGGTTTCTCCATGCACATTCCAATGTAATTTACAACCTAGGAACACGACTTCCAGAAAGACTCTGCTGCCCTAGTACCCAGATTTGGGAATGGAGAAATGCTGCCTCCTTGAGGCCACTTCCCACAACAGCAGCTTTAAATCCATTGCCAAAGGTCACTAAATAGTCACCAAACTGGCAGTCCGGTAAATGACACCTGCTCTCTAAAAAAATTCTGGGGTGGAAAATCGACCGAAAAATTCAAAAGAGGGCAACCTTCCAAGAAGACAATTTCAAGAGTTATACTGTACTCCCAATTGTTTCCTTTTTTTAACAGAAAAGAAAACGGCAGAGAAAAATGATGAGTTTTACGAATTTTCAAAGACATGCAAACCCAAATTACAAAAACCTATCAGCTCACAGCAGCCAGAAGGGCCATTAGCATAAATGCTGCAAACAATAAATGCTGAAGCGATTGTGGAGAAATGCGTACCCTCGATTCTAAGGGGGACGTGGTAAGAGCCACTAATGAAAACACAAAGAAGGTGCTTTGAAAAGGGTAACACGGTGCTACCAGTCAATCAATCCCAACCACTGCTGGGCCTATCACCTGAGAAAATGAGAATCAAAAAGTCACAGGCTGGCAATCCTGCACGCCAACAATATTTACCATAGCCAACACTTGGAAGCAATGAAAATGTCCATCAACCGAGGAATGCACAAAGTAGAAGTGGTCCACGTACACAGTGGAAAACTACTCCAATGAAAAATAAAAAGTAAATTTAAAACACCAACAAAAGTAAGGAGACATCAGCTTGTGTGGGTTTGTCCGGGCACACTCCCCTCTAATTTATAACCGAGAAACACCACAGGCCGCAAGGGCTTTTCCCTAGGTACCAGGGTGGGGGACATAGAAAGGCTGCCACCCTCTGGCAGTTACCTGCAGAAGCAGCTTTAAAGGCTGTGCTAACGGTCATTTCATAGGAACAAGTACTGCAGAACTGTAAATGAAACCTGCCCTCAAAATGTCTTGAGGGGGGTCATGGCCAAAACATTTCAAAATGTGACACATACTTTAAGAGAACACTTTGAAGAACTAAGGGGGTAATCACAGCTTGAAAAATAAAAAGGACATGCCTTAAAGCTCAATTTCAACGGATTATGAGGCACGTGCGAATTCAACCGCAAAAAGGTATCAGCTCACACTTGTCAGAATCACCATCTTTAAGAAAACTACAAACAACAAATGCTGAAGGTGTTGTGGAGAAGTGCATACCCTCAACTTCAAGTGGGACGTAACTTGGAAAGGGCCACGAATGAGAACAGAATGGAGGTGCCTTAAAAAGGTCAACATTGAGCTACCATATGATCCAGCAGGCCCACTCCTCGACCTAAAATCTAAGAAGAGAGAATTGCAAAGACACAGGCAGGCAAATCTGCACTGCACAGTATTACAATAGCCAAGATATGGAAGTAACCAAAAAGTCCACCAACAGATGGGTGGACAAAGAAGAACTCCTCCATGTACAGATGGAATATTCGCTAGTGAAAAAAGTGAAACAATGCCATTTGCAGCACCATAGATGAGTCTAGACGTAATCACGCCACGTGTAGTAAGGGAGAAAGCAAAGGACACATATCCTATCATATCACTTTTAGGAGTTACTTAAAAATTGATACCAATGAAGATATTTCCACAGAGAAAGGCAACCACAGATTCATTAAAAAACTTATGGTTCACCAAGTAGAAAGGGATGAGGATTGGATACATTACCATATTGGGGTCAACAGAGATATACAAACCATGTGAAATATATACTCACCAAAGACGTACGGAAGACCAGGAGAGAGACTACTCAACATTGTGTCATAACCTACATGGAAAAAGGATGCGAGGAAGAATAGATACACGAATATGTGTGAAAGAACCACATCTTGCACACCTAGAACAAACAAACCATTGTAATCAAATTTGCTGGGATAAAAAATAAAAAGTAAATTGCACATATCAACAAGAAGTAATGAGACATAAACTTACAGGGCTTTTTCCTGGCACATTCCATTCTAATTTACAACCTAGAACACCACTTCCATTAAGGCTCTGTTTCCCCAGTAACCAAATTTGGTAAAGGAGAAATGCTGCCACCTTCTGACCTTTCCCTGCAGGAGCAGCTTTAAACTCACAGCTCATGGTCACTTAACATTCCCAAGGACTCAGGGCTGTAAAGGACACCTGCCCTAAAAAATTGTGCTGAAGTAGGGAATGGACAAAAAAATTCAACACAGGCAAATGTTTCAAGAAGAGAGTATGAAGAGTTAAGTTTTACTCACGCTCTTTTAAAAAAAGAAAAGGCAAATGGATAAAAGCTCAACCTCAGGGAGTGTTAGACCCATGCAATCTAATCTACAAAAAGGTTTCAACTCACACCAGTCGACTGACCATCAGCAAAAAGTCTACAAACAATAAATGCTGAAGGGGTTTTAGGGAACTGTGTACCCTCTACCTGCTGGTGAGAGGTAAAGGGGTAACAGCCAATAATGAGAACAGAAAGGAGCTGTGTTTAAAAGTAAAAATGGAGGCACCATTCAATCCGGCAGGCGCACCATTGGACCTCTCACCTGAGAAGACAAGAATCGAGAAGACACAGGCCGCAAAAGCTGCAGTGCAGCCTTATTCACAATAGCCAAGACAGTGAAGCAATCAAAATGTCCAACAAGAGGTGAATGGATAAAGAAGAAGTGGTCCATGTCCACAATGGAATATTAGCCATGGAAGACAATGAACCATTGCTCTCTGAGGCACCACAAATGAGTCTGGAGATAATCACGAACCATGAGGTAAGTCGGAAAGCAAAAGACCTATATTCTATGATATCACTTACAGGCGTTATCTAATAACTGACACAAATGAACATATTTCCACAGAGAAAGACACTCACAGACTTAGAAAGCAAACTATGCTCATCTGAAAGGAAAGGTGGGGGGAATGGATAAATTAAGATTAGTGTTACTGTATGCATACAAACACATATTATATACATATCTCAAAAAGACCGACCATATAGCAAGGGAGGTCTGCGGAACCCTCAGTAACATTTTACATGGGAAGAGGATCTGTACTTGAATAGACATATATAATGTACAAATGAACCAGATCGTGTACACCTAGGAGAAACAATATTCTAAGCTTTACCCCAATTAAAGCAATTTTTAAAACCAAGAAGAAATAATGAGACCTAATCTTATGGGGGTTTCTCCATGCACATTCCAATGTAATTTACAACCTAGGAACACGACTTCCAGAAAGACTCTGCTGCCCTAGTACCCAGATTTGGGAATGGAGAAATGCTGCCTCCTTGAGGCCACTTCCCACAACAGCAGCTTTAAATCCATTGCCAAAGGTCACTAAATAGTCACCAAACTGGCAGTCCGGTAAATGACACCTGCTCTCTAAAAAAATTCTGGGGTGGAAAATCGACCGAAAAATTCAAAAGAGGGCAACCTTCCAAGAAGACAATTTCAAGAGTTATACTGTACTCCCAATTGTTTCCTTTTTTTAACAGAAAAGAAAACGGCAGAGAAAAATGATGAGTTTTACGAATTTTCAAAGACATGCAAACCCAAATTACAAAAACCTATCAGCTCACAGCAGCCAGAAGGGCCATTAGCATAAATGCTGCAAACAATAAATGCTGAAGCGATTGTGGAGAAATGCGTACCCTCGATTCTAAGGGGGACGTGGTAAGAGCCACTAATGAAAACACAAAGAAGGTGCTTTGAAAAGGGTAACACGGTGCTACCAGTCAATCAATCCCAACCACTGCTGGGCCTATCACCTGAGAAAATGAGAATCAAAAAGTCACAGGCTGGCAATCCTGCACGCCAACAATATTTACCATAGCCAACACTTGGAAGCAATGAAAATGTCCATCAACCGAGGAATGCACAAAGTAGAAGTGGTCCACGTACACAGTGGAAAACTACTCCAATGAAAAATAAAAAGTAAATTTAAAACACCAACAAAAGTAAGGAGACATCAGCTTGTGTGGGTTTGTCCGGGCACACTCCCCTCTAATTTATAACCGAGAAACACCACAGGCCGCAAGGGCTTTTCCCTAGGTACCAGGGTGGGGGACATAGAAAGGCTGCCACCCTCTGGCAGTTACCTGCAGAAGCAGCTTTAAAGGCTGTGCTAACGGTCATTTCATAGGAACAAGTACTGCAGAACTGTAAATGAAACCTGCCCTCAAAATGTCTTGAGGGGGGTCATGGCCAAAACATTTCAAAATGTGACACATACTTTAAGAGAACACTTTGAAGAACTAAGGGGGTAATCACAGCTTGAAAAATAAAAAGGACATGCCTTAAAGCTCAATTTCAACGGATTATGAGGCACGTGCGAATTCAACCGCAAAAAGGTATCAGCTCACACTTGTCAGAATCACCATCTTTAAGAAAACTACAAACAACAAATGCTGAAGGTGTTGTGGAGAAGTGCATACCCTCAACTTCAAGTGGGACGTAACTTGGAAAGGGCCACGAATGAGAACAGAATGGAGGTGCCTTAAAAAGGTCAACATTGAGCTACCATATGATCCAGCAGGCCCACTCCTCGACCTAAAATCTAAGAAGAGAGAATTGCAAAGACACAGGCAGGCAAATCTGCACTGCACAGTATTACAATAGCCAAGATATGGAAGTAACCAAAAAGTCCACCAACAGATGGGTGGACAAAGAAGAACTCCTCCATGTACAGATGGAATATTCGCTAGTGAAAAAAGTGAAACAATGCCATTTGCAGCACCATAGATGAGTCTAGACGTAATCACGCCACGTGTAGTAAGGGAGAAAGCAAAGGACACATATCCTATCATATCACTTTTAGGAGTTACTTAAAAATTGATACCAATGAAGATATTTCCACAGAGAAAGGCAACCACAGATTCATTAAAAAACTTATGGTTCACCAAGTAGAAAGGGATGAGGATTGGATACATTACCATATTGGGGTCAACAGAGATATACAAACCATGTGAAATATATACTCACCAAAGACGTACGGAAGACCAGGAGAGAGACTACTCAACATTGTGTCATAACCTACATGGAAAAAGGATGCGAGGAAGAATAGATACACGAATATGTGTGAAAGAACCACATCTTGCACACCTAGAACAAACAAACCATTGTAATCAAATTTGCTGGGATAAAAAATAAAAAGTAAATTGCACATATCAACAAGAAGTAATGAGACATAAACTTACAGGGCTTTTTCCTGGCACATTCCATTCTAATTTACAACCTAGAACACCACTTCCATTAAGGCTCTGTTTCCCCAGTAACCAAATTTGGTAAAGGAGAAATGCTGCCACCTTCTGACCTTTCCCTGCAGGAGCAGCTTTAAACTCACAGCTCATGGTCACTTAACATTCCCAAGGACTCAGGGCTGTAAAGGACACCTGCCCTAAAAAATTGTGCTGAAGTAGGGAATGGACAAAAAAATTCAACACAGGCAAATGTTTCAAGAAGAGAGTATGAAGAGTTAAGTTTTACTCACGCTCTTTTAAAAAAAGAAAAGGAAAATGGATAAAAGCTCAACCTCAGGGAGTGTTAGACCCATGCAATCTAATCTACGAAAAGGTTTCAACTCACACCAGTCGACTGACCATCAGCAAAAAGTCTACAAACAATAAATGCTGAAGGGGTTTTAGGGAACTGTGTACCCTCTACCTGCTGGTGAGACGTAAAGGGGTAACAGCCAATAATGAGAACAGAAAGGAGCTGTGTTTAAAAGTAAAAATGGAGGCACCATTCAATCCGGCAGGCGCACCATTGGACCTCTCACCTGAGAAGACAAGAATCGAGAAGACACAGGCCGCAAAAGCTGCAGTGCAGCCTTATTCACAATAGCCAAGACAGTGAAGCAATCAAAATGTCCAACAAGAGGTGAATGGATAAAGAAGAAGTGGTCCATGTCCACAATGGAATATTAGCCATGGAAGACAATGAACCATTGCTCTCTGAGGCACCACAAATGAGTCTGGAGATAATCACGAACCATGAGGTAAGTCGGAAAGCAAAAGACCTATATTCTATGATATCACTTACAGGCGTTATCTAATAACTGACACAAATGAACATATTTCCACAGAGAAAGACACTCACAGACTTAGAAAGCAAACTATGCTCATCTGAAAGGAAAGGTGGGGGGAATGGATAAATTAAGATTAGTGTTACTGTATGCATACAAACACATATTATATACATATCTCAAAAAGACCGACCATATAGCAAGGGAGGTCTGCGGAACCCTCAGTAACATTTTACATGGGAAGAGGATCTGTACTTGAATAGACATATATAATGTACAAATGAACCAGATCGTGTACACCTAGGAGAAACAATATTCTAAGCTTTACCCCAATTAAAGCAATTTTTAAAACCAAGAAGAAATAATGAGACCTAATCTTATGGGGGTTTCTCCATGCACATTCCAATGTAATTTACAACCTAGGAACACGACTTCCAGAAAGACTCTGCTGCCCTAGTACCCAGATTTGGGAATGGAGAAATGCTGCCTCCTTGAGGCCACTTCCCACAACAGCAGCTTTAAATCCATTGCCAAAGGTCACTAAATAGTCACCAAACTGGCAGTCCGGTAAATGACACCTGCTCTCTAAAAAAATTCTGGGGTGGAAAATCGACCGAAAAATTCAAAAGAGGGCAACCTTCCAAGAAGACAATTTCAAGAGTTATACTGTACTCCCAATTGTTTCCTTTTTTTAACAGAAAAGAAAACGGCAGAGAAAAATGATGAGTTTTACGAATTTTCAAAGACATGCAAACCCAAATTACAAAAACCTATCAGCTCACAGCAGCCAGAAGGGCCATTAGCATAAATGCTGCAAACAATAAATGCTGAAGCGATTGTGGAGAAATGCGTACCCTCGATTCTAAGGGGGACGTGGTAAGAGCCACTAATGAAAACACAAAGAAGGTGCTTTGAAAAGGGTAACACGGTGCTACCAGTCAATCAATCCCAACCACTGCTGGGCCTATCACCTGAGAAAATGAGAATCAAAAAGTCACAGGCTGGCAATCCTGCACGCCAACAATATTTACCATAGCCAACACTTGGAAGCAATGAAAATGTCCATCAACCGAGGAATGCACAAAGTAGAAGTGGTCCACGTACACAGTGGAAAACTACTCCAATGAAAAATAAAAAGTAAATTTAAAACACCAACAAAAGTAAGGAGACATCAGCTTGTGTGGGTTTGTCCGGGCACACTCCCCTCTAATTTATAACCGAGAAACACCACAGGCCGCAAGGGCTTTTCCCTAGGTACCAGGGTGGGGGACATAGAAAGGCTGCCACCCTCTGGCAGTTACCTGCAGAAGCAGCTTTAAAGGCTGTGCTAACGGTCATTTCATAGGAACAAGTACTGCAGAACTGTAAATGAAACCTGCCCTCAAAATGTCTTGAGGGGGGTCATGGCCAAAACATTTCAAAATGTGACACATACTTTAAGAGAACACTTTGAAGAACTAAGGGGGTAATCACAGCTTGAAAAATAAAAAGGACATGCCTTAAAGCTCAATTTCAACGGATTATGAGGCACGTGCGAATTCAACCGCAAAAAGGTATCAGCTCACACTTGTCAGAATCACCATCTTTAAGAAAACTACAAACAACAAATGCTGAAGGTGTTGTGGAGAAGTGCATACCCTCAACTTCAAGTGGGACGTAACTTGGAAAGGGCCACGAATGAGAACAGAATGGAGGTGCCTTAAAAAGGTCAACATTGAGCTACCATATGATCCAGCAGGCCCACTCCTCGACCTAAAATCTAAGAAGAGAGAATTGCAAAGACACAGGCAGGCAAATCTGCACTGCACAGTATTACAATAGCCAAGATATGGAAGTAACCAAAAAGTCCACCAACAGATGGGTGGACAAAGAAGAACTCCTCCATGTACAGATGGAATATTCGCTAGTGAAAAAAGTGAAACAATGCCATTTGCAGCACCATAGATGAGTCTAGACGTAATCACGCCACGTGTAGTAAGGGAGAAAGCAAAAGACACATATCCTATCATATCACTTTTAGGAGTTACTTAAAAATTGATACCAATGAAGATATTTCCACAGAGAAAGGCAACCACAGATTCATTAAAAAACTTATGGTTCACCAAGTAGAAAGGGATGAGGATTGGATACATTACCATATTGGGGTCAACAGAGATATACAAACCATGTGAAATATATACTCACCAAAGACGTACGGAAGACCAGGAGAGAGACTACTCAACATTGTGTCATAACCTACATGGAAAAAGGATGCGAGGAAGAATAGATACACGAATATGTGTGAAAGAACCACATCTTGCACACCTAGAACAAACAAACCATTGCAATCAAATTTGCTGGGATAAAAAATAAAAAGTAAATTACACATATCAACAAGAAGTAATGAGACATAAACTTACAGGGCTTTTTCCTGGCACATCCCATTCTAATTTACAACCTAGAACACCACTTCCATTAAGGCTCTGTTTCCCCAGTAACCAAATTTGGTAAAGGAGAAATGCTGCCACCTTCTGACCTTTCCCTGCAGGAGCAGCTTTAAACTCACAGCTCATGGTCACTTAACATTCCCAAGGACTCAGGGCTGTAAAGGACACCTGCCCTAAAAAATTGTGCTGAAGTAGGGAATGGACAAAAAAATTCAACACAGGCAAATGTTTCAAGAAGAGAGTATGAAGAGTTAAGTTTTACTCACGCTCTTTTAAAAAAAGAAAAGGAAAATGGATAAAAGCTCAACCTCAGGGAGTGTTAGACCCATGCAATCTAATCTACGAAAAGGTTTCAACTCACACCAGTCGACTGACCATCAGCAAAAAGTCTACAAACAATAAATGCTGAAGGGGTTTTAGGGAACTGTGTACCCTCTACCTGCTGGTGAGACGTAAAGGGGTAACAGCCAATAATGAGAACAGAAAGGAGCTGTGTTTAAAAGTAAAAATGGAGGCACCATTCAATCCGGCAGGCGCACCATTGGACCTCTCACCTGAGAAGACAAGAATCGAGAAGACACAGGCCGCAAAAGCTGCAGTGCAGCCTTATTCACAATAGCCAAGACAGTGAAGCAATCAAAATGTCCAACAAGAGGTGAATGGATAAAGAAGAAGTGGTCCATGTCCACAATGGAATATTAGCCATGGAAGACAATGAACCATTGCTCTCTGAGGCACCACAAATGAGTCTGGAGATAATCACGAACCATGAGGTAAGTCGGAAAGCAAAAGACCTATATTCTATGATATCACTTACAGGCGTTATCTAATAACTGACACAAATGAACATATTTCCACAGAGAAAGACACTCACAGACTTAGAAAGCAAACTATGCTCATCTGAAAGGAAAGGTGGGGGGAATGGATAAATTAAGATTAGTGTTACTGTATGCATACAAACACATATTATATACATATCTCAAAAAGACCGACCATATAGCAAGGGAGGTCTGCGGAACCCTCAGTAACATTTTACATGGGAAGAGGATCTGTACTTGAATAGACATATATAATGTACAAATGAACCAGATCGTGTACACCTAGGAGAAACAATATTCTAAGCTTTACCCCAATTAAAGCAATTTTTAAAACCAAGAAGAAATAATGAGACCTAATCTTATGGGGGTTTCTCCATGCACATTCCAATGTAATTTACAACCTAGGAACACGACTTCCAGAAAGACTCTGCTGCCCTAGTACCCAGATTTGGGAATGGAGAAATGCTGCCTCCTTGAGGCCACTTCCCACAACAGCAGCTTTAAATCCATTGCCAAAGGTCACTAAATAGTCACCAAACTGGCAGTCCGGTAAATGACACCTGCTCTCTAAAAAAATTCTGGGGTGGAAAATCGACCGAAAAATTCAAAAGAGGGCAACCTTCCAAGAAGACAATTTCAAGAGTTATACTGTACTCCCAATTGTTTCCTTTTTTTAACAGAAAAGAAAACGGCAGAGAAAAATGATGAGTTTTACGAATTTTCAAAGACATGCAAACCCAAATTACAAAAACCTATCAGCTCACAGCAGCCAGAAGGGCCATTAGCATAAATGCTGCAAACAATAAATGCTGAAGCGATTGTGGAGAAATGCGTACCCTCGATTCTAAGGGGGACGTGGTAAGAGCCACTAATGAAAACACAAAGAAGGTGCTTTGAAAAGGGTAACACGGTGCTACCAGTCAATCAATCCCAACCACTGCTGGGCCTATCACCTGAGAAAATGAGAATCAAAAAGTCACAGGCTGGCAATCCTGCACGCCAACAATATTTACCATAGCCAACACTTGGAAGCAATGAAAATGTCCATCAACCGAGGAATGCACAAAGTAGAAGTGCTCCACGTACACAGTGGAAAACTACTCCAATGAAAAATAAAAAGTAAATTTAAAACACCAACAAAAGTAAGGAGACATCAGCTTGTGTGGGTTTGTCCGGGCACACTCCCCTCTAATTTATAACCGAGAAACACCACAGGCCGCAAGGGCTTTTCCCTAGGTACCAGGGTGGGGGACATAGAAAGGCTGCCACCCTCTGGCAGTTACCTGCAGAAGCAGCTTTAAAGGCTGTGCTAACGGTCATTTCATAGGAACAAGTACTGCAGAACTGTAAATGAAACCTGCCCTCAAAATGTCTTGAGGGGGGTCATGGCCAAAACATTTCAAAATGTGACACATACTTTAAGAGAACACTTTGAAGAACTAAGGGGGTAATCACAGCTTGAAAAATAAAAAGGACATGCCTTAAAGCTCAATTTCAACGGATTATGAGGCACGTGCGAATTCAACCGCAAAAAGGTATCAGCTCACACTTGTCAGAATCACCATCTTTAAGAAAACTACAAACAACAAATGCTGAAGGTGTTGTGGAGAAGTGCATACCCTCAACTTCAAGTGGGACGTAACTTGGAAAGGGCCACGAATGAGAACAGAATGGAGGTGCCTTAAAAAGGTCAACATTGAGCTACCATATGATCCAGCAGGCCCACTCCTCGACCTAAAATCTAAGAAGAGAGAATTGCAAAGACACAGGCAGGCAAATCTGCACTGCACAGTATTACAATAGCCAAGATATGGAAGTAACCAAAAAGTCCACCAACAGATGGGTGGACAAAGAAGAACTCCTCCATGTACAGATGGAATATTCGCTAGTGAAAAAAGTGAAACAATGCCATTTGCAGCACCATAGATGAGTCTAGACGTAATCACGCCACGTGTAGTAAGGGAGAAAGCAAAAGACACATATCCTATCATATCACTTTTAGGAGTTACTTAAAAATTGATACCAATGAAGATATTTCCACAGAGAAAGGCAACCACAGATTCATTAAAAAACTTATGGTTCACCAAGTAGAAAGGGATGAGGATTGGATACATTACCATATTGGGGTCAACAGAGATATACAAACCATGTGAAATATATACTCACCAAAGACGTACGGAAGACCAGGAGAGAGACTACTCAACATTGTGTCATAACCTACATGGAAAAAGGATGCGAGGAAGAATAGATACACGAATATGTGTGAAAGAACCACATCTTGCACACCTAGAACAAACAAACCATTGCAATCAAATTTGCTGGGATAAAAAATAAAAAGTAAATTACACATATCAACAAGAAGTAATGAGACATAAACTTACAGGGCTTTTTCCTGGCACATCCCATTCTAATTTACAACCTAGAACACCACTTCCATTAAGGCTCTGTTTCCCCAGTAACCAAATTTGGTAAAGGAGAAATGCTGCCACCTTCTGACCTTTCCCTGCAGGAGCAGCTTTAAACTCACAGCTCATGGTCACTTAACATTCCCAAGGACTCAGGGCTGTAAAGGACACCTGCCCTAAAAAATTGTGCTGAAGTAGGGAATGGACAAAAAAATTCAACACAGGCAAATGTTTCAAGAAGAGAGTATGAAGAGTTAAGTTTTACTCACGCTCTTTTAAAAAAAGAAAAGGAAAATGGATAAAAGCTCAACCTCAGGGAGTGTTAGACCCATGCAATCTAATCTACGAAAAGGTTTCAACTCACACCAGTCGACTGACCATCAGCAAAAAGTCTACAAACAATAAATGCTGAAGGGGTTTTAGGGAACTGTGTACCCTCTACCTGCTGGTGAGACGTAAAGGGGTAACAGCCAATAATGAGAACAGAAAGGAGCTGTGTTTAAAAGTAAAAATGGAGGCACCATTCAATCCGGCAGGCGCACCATTGGACCTCTCACCTGAGAAGACAAGAATCGAGAAGACACAGGCCGCAAAAGCTGCAGTGCAGCCTTATTCACAATAGCCAAGACAGTGAAGCAATCAAAATGTCCAACAAGAGGTGAATGGATAAAGAAGAAGTGGTCCATGTCCACAATGGAATATTAGCCATGGAAGACAATGAACCATTGCTCTCTGAGGCACCACAAATGAGTCTGGAGATAATCACGAACCATGAGGTAAGTCGGAAAGCAAAAGACCTATATTCTATGATATCACTTACAGGCGTTATCTAATAACTGACACAAATGAACATATTTCCACAGAGAAAGACACTCACAGACTTAGAAAGCAAACTATGCTCATCTGAAAGGAAAGGTGGGGGGAATGGATAAATTAAGATTAGTGTTACTGTATGCATACAAACACATATTATATACATATCTCAAAAAGACCGACCATATAGCAAGGGAGGTCTGCGGAACCCTCAGTAACATTTTACATGGGAAGAGGATCTGTACTTGAATAGACATATATAATGTACAAATGAACCAGATCGTGTACACCTAGGAGAAACAATATTCTAAGCTTTACCCCAATTAAAGCAATTTTTAAAACCAAGAAGAAATAATGAGACCTAATCTTATGGGGGTTTCTCCATGCACATTCCAATGTAATTTACAACCTAGGAACACGACTTCCAGAAAGACTCTGCTGCCCTAGTACCCAGATTTGGGAATGGAGAAATGCTGCCTCCTTGAGGCCACTTCCCACAACAGCAGCTTTAAATCCATTGCCAAAGGTCACTAAATAGTCACCAAACTGGCAGTCCGGTAAATGACACCTGCTCTCTAAAAAAATTCTGGGGTGGAAAATCGACCGAAAAATTCAAAAGAGGGCAACCTTCCAAGAAGACAATTTCAAGAGTTATACTGTACTCCCAATTGTTTCCTTTTTTTAACAGAAAAGAAAACGGCAGAGAAAAATGATGAGTTTTACGAATTTTCAAAGACATGCAAACCCAAATTACAAAAACCTATCAGCTCACAGCAGCCAGAAGGGCCATTAGCATAAATGCTGCAAACAATAAATGCTGAAGCGATTGTGGAGAAATGCGTACCCTCGATTCTAAGGGGGACGTGGTAAGAGCCACTAATGAAAACACAAAGAAGGTGCTTTGAAAAGGGTAACACGGTGCTACCAGTCAATCAATCCCAACCACTGCTGGGCCTATCACCTGAGAAAATGAGAATCAAAAAGTCACAGGCTGGCAATCCTGCACGCCAACAATATTTACCATAGCCAACACTTGGAAGCAATGAAAATGTCCATCAACCGAGGAATGCACAAAGTAGAAGTGGTCCACGTACACAGTGGAAAACTACTCCAATGAAAAATAAAAAGTAAATTTAAAACACCAACAAAAGTAAGGAGACATCAGCTTGTGTGGGTTTGTCCGGGCACACTCCCCTCTAATTTATAACCGAGAAACACCACAGGCCGCAAGGGCTTTTCCCTAGGTACCAGGGTGGGGGACATAGAAAGGCTGCCACCCTCTGGCAGTTACCTGCAGAAGCAGCTTTAAAGGCTGTGCTAACGGTCATTTCATAGGAACAAGTACTGCAGAACTGTAAATGAAACCTGCCCTCAAAATGTCTTGAGGGGGGTCATGGCCAAAACATTTCAAAATGTGACACATACTTTAAGAGAACACTTTGAAGAACTAAGGGGGTAATCACAGCTTGAAAAATAAAAAGGACATGCCTTAAAGCTCAATTTCAACGGATTATGAGGCACGTGCGAATTCAACCGCAAAAAGGTATCAGCTCACACTTGTCAGAATCACCATCTTTAAGAAAACTACAAACAACAAATGCTGAAGGTGTTGTGGAGAAGTGCATACCCTCAACTTCAAGTGGGACGTAACTTGGAAAGGGCCACGAATGAGAACAGAATGGAGGTGCCTTAAAAAGGTCAACATTGAGCTACCATATGATCCAGCAGGCCCACTCCTCGACCTAAAATCTAAGAAGAGAGAATTGCAAAGACACAGGCAGGCAAATCTGCACTGCACAGTATTACAATAGCCAAGATATGGAAGTAACCAAAAAGTCCACCAACAGATGGGTGGACAAAGAAGAACTCCTCCATGTACAGATGGAATATTCGCTAGTGAAAAAAGTGAAACAATGCCATTTGCAGCACCATAGATGAGTCTAGACGTAATCACGCCACGTGTAGTAAGGGAGAAAGCAAAGGACACATATCCTATCATATCACTTTTAGGAGTTACTTAAAAATTGATACCAATGAAGATATTTCCACAGAGAAAGGCAACCACAGATTCATTAAAAAACTTATGGTTCACCAAGTAGAAAGGGATGAGGATTGGATACATTACCATATTGGGGTCAACAGAGATATACAAACCATGTGAAATATATACTCACCAAAGACGTACGGAAGACCAGGAGAGAGACTACTCAACATTGTGTCATAACCTACATGGAAAAAGGATGCGAGGAAGAATAGATACACGAATATGTGTGAAAGAACCACATCTTGCACACCTAGAACAAACAAACCATTGCAATCAAATTTGCTGGGATAAAAAATAAAAAGTAAATTGCACATATCAACAAGAAGTAATGAGACATAAACTTACAGGGCTTTTTCCTGGCACATCCCATTCTAATTTACAACCTAGAACACCACTTCCATTAAGGCTCTGTTTCCCCAGTAACCAAATTTGGTAAAGGAGAAATGCTGCCACCTTCTGACCTTTCCCTGCAGGAGCAGCTTTAAACTCACAGCTCATGGTCACTTAACATTCCCAAGGACTCAGGGCTGTAAAGGACACCTGCCCTAAAAAATTGTGCTGAAGTAGGGAATGGACAAAAAAATTCAACACAGGCAAATGTTTCAAGAAGAGAGTATGAAGAGTTAAGTTTTACTCACGCTCTTTTAAAAAAAGAAAAGGAAAATGGATAAAAGCTCAACCTCAGGGAGTGTTAGACCCATGCAATCTAATCTACGAAAAGGTTTCAACTCACACCAGTCGACTGACCATCAGCAAAAAGTCTACAAACAATAAATGCTGAAGGGGTTTTAGGGAACTGTGTACCCTCTACCTGCTGGTGAGAGGTAAAGGGGTAACAGCCAATAATGAGAACAGAAAGGAGCTGTGTTTAAAAGTAAAAATGGAGGCACCATTCAATCCGGCAGGCGCACCATTGGACCTCTCACCTGAGAAGACAAGAATCGAGAAGACACAGGCCGCAAAAGCTGCAGTGCAGCCTTATTCACAATAGCCAAGACAGTGAAGCAATCAAAATGTCCAACAAGAGGTGAATGGATAAAGAAGAAGTGGTCCATGTCCACAATGGAATATTAGCCATGGAAGACAATGAACCATTGCTCTCTGAGGCACCACAAATGAGTCTGGAGATAATCACGAACCATGAGGTAAGTCGGAAAGCAAAAGACCTATATTCTATGATATCACTTACAGGCGTTATCTAATAACTGACACAAATGAACATATTTCCACAGAGAAAGACACTCACAGACTTAGAAAGCAAACTATGCTCATCTGAAAGGAAAGGTGGGGGGAATGGATAAATTAAGATTAGTGTTACTGTATGCATACAAACACATATTATATACATATCTCAAAAAGACCGACCATATAGCAAGGGAGGTCTGCGGAACCCTCAGTAACATTTTACATGGGAAGAGGATCTGTACTTGAATAGACATATATAATGTACAAATGAACCAGATCGTGTACACCTAGGAGAAACAATATTCTAAGCTTTACCCCAATTAAAGCAATTTTTAAAACCAAGAAGAAATAATGAGACCTAATCTTATGGGGGTTTCTCCATGCACATTCCAATGTAATTTACAACCTAGGAACACGACTTCCAGAAAGACTCTGCTGCCCTAGTACCCAGATTTGGGAATGGAGAAATGCTGCCTCCTTGAGGCCACTTCCCACAACAGCAGCTTTAAATCCATTGCCAAAGGTCACTAAATAGTCACCAAACTGGCAGTCCGGTAAATGACACCTGCTCTCTAAAAAAATTCTGGGGTGGAAAATCGACCGAAAAATTCAAAAGAGGGCAACCTTCCAAGAAGACAATTTCAAGAGTTATACTGTACTCCCAATTGTTTCCTTTTTTTAACAGAAAAGAAAACGGCAGAGAAAAATGATGAGTTTTACGAATTTTCAAAGACATGCAAACCCAAATTACAAAAACCTATCAGCTCACAGCAGCCAGAAGGGCCATTAGCATAAATGCTGCAAACAATAAATGCTGAAGCGATTGTGGAGAAATGCGTACCCTCGATTCTAAGGGGGACGTGGTAAGAGCCACTAATGAAAACACAAAGAAGGTGCTTTGAAAAGGGTAACACGGTGCTACCAGTCAATCAATCCCAACCACTGCTGGGCCTATCACCTGAGAAAATGAGAATCAAAAAGTCACAGGCTGGCAATCCTGCACGCCAACAATATTTACCATAGCCAACACTTGGAAGCAATGAAAATGTCCATCAACCGAGGAATGCACAAAGTAGAAGTGGTCCACGTACACAGTGGAAAACTACTCCAATGAAAAATAAAAAGTAAATTTAAAACACCAACAAAAGTAAGGAGACATCAGCTTGTGTGGGTTTGTCCGGGCACACTCCCCTCTAATTTATAACCGAGAAACACCACAGGCCGCAAGGGCTTTTCCCTAGGTACCAGGGTGGGGGACATAGAAAGGCTGCCACCCTCTGGCAGTTACCTGCAGAAGCAGCTTTAAAGGCTGTGCTAACGGTCATTTCATAGGAACAAGTACTGCAGAACTGTAAATGAAACCTGCCCTCAAAATGTCTTGAGGGGGGTCATGGCCAAAACATTTCAAAATGTGACACATACTTTAAGAGAACACTTTGAAGAACTAAGGGGGTAATCACAGCTTGAAAAATAAAAAGGACATGCCTTAAAGCTCAATTTCAACGGATTATGAGGCACGTGCGAATTCAACCGCAAAAAGGTATCAGCTCACACTTGTCAGAATCACCATCTTTAAGAAAACTACAAACAACAAATGCTGAAGGTGTTGTGGAGAAGTGCATACCCTCAACTTCAAGTGGGACGTAACTTGGAAAGGGCCACGAATGAGAACAGAATGGAGGTGCCTTAAAAAGGTCAACATTGAGCTACCATATGATCCAGCAGGCCCACTCCTCGACCTAAAATCTAAGAAGAGAGAATTGCAAAGACACAGGCAGGCAAATCTGCACTGCACAGTATTACAATAGCCAAGATATGGAAGTAACCAAAAAGTCCACCAACAGATGGGTGGACAAAGAAGAACTCCTCCATGTACAGATGGAATATTCGCTAGTGAAAAAAGTGAAACAATGCCATTTGCAGCACCATAGATGAGTCTAGACGTAATCACGCCACGTGTAGTAAGGGAGAAAGCAAAGGACACATATCCTATCATATCACTTTTAGGAGTTACTTAAAAATTGATACCAATGAAGATATTTCCACAGAGAAAGGCAACCACAGATTCATTAAAAAACTTATGGTTCACCAAGTAGAAAGGGATGAGGATTGGATACATTACCATATTGGGGTCAACAGAGATATACAAACCATGTGAAATATATACTCACCAAAGACGTACGGAAGACCAGGAGAGAGACTACTCAACATTGTGTCATAACCTACATGGAAAAAGGATGCGAGGAAGAATAGATACACGAATATGTGTGAAAGAACCACATCTTGCACACCTAGAACAAACAAACCATTGTAATCAAATTTGCTGGGATAAAAAATAAAAAGTAAATTGCACATATCAACAAGAAGTAATGAGACATAAACTTACAGGGCTTTTTCCTGGCACATTCCATTCTAATTTACAACCTAGAACACCACTTCCATTAAGGCTCTGTTTCCCCAGTAACCAAATTTGGTAAAGGAGAAATGCTGCCACCTTCTGACCTTTCCCTGCAGGAGCAGCTTTAAACTCACAGCTCATGGTCACTTAACATTCCCAAGGACTCAGGGCTGTAAAGGACACCTGCCCTAAAAAATTGTGCTGAAGTAGGGAATGGACAAAAAAATTCAACACAGGCAAATGTTTCAAGAAGAGAGTATGAAGAGTTAAGTTTTACTCACGCTCTTTTAAAAAAAGAAAAGGAAAATGGATAAAAGCTCAACCTCAGGGAGTGTTAGACCCATGCAATCTAATCTACGAAAAGGTTTCAACTCACACCAGTCGACTGACCATCAGCAAAAAGTCTACAAACAATAAATGCTGAAGGGGTTTTAGGGAACTGTGTACCCTCTACCTGCTGGTGAGAGGTAAAGGGGTAACAGCCAATAATGAGAACAGAAAGGAGCTGTGTTTAAAAGTAAAAATGGAGGCACCATTCAATCCGGCAGGCGCACCATTGGACCTCTCACCTGAGAAGACAAGAATCGAGAAGACACAGGCCGCAAAAGCTGCAGTGCAGCCTTATTCACAATAGCCAAGACAGTGAAGCAATCAAAATGTCCAACAAGAGGTGAATGGATAAAGAAGAAGTGGTCCATGTCCACAATGGAATATTAGCCATGGAAGACAATGAACCATTGCTCTCTGAGGCACCACAAATGAGTCTGGAGATAATCACGAACCATGAGGTAAGTCGGAAAGCAAAAGACCTATATTCTATGATATCACTTACAGGCGTTATCTAATAACTGACACAAATGAACATATTTCCACAGAGAAAGACACTCACAGACTTAGAAAGCAAACTATGCTCATCTGAAAGGAAAGGTGGGGGGAATGGATAAATTAAGATTAGTGTTACTGTATGCATACAAACACATATTATATACATATCTCAAAAAGACCGACCATATAGCAAGGGAGGTCTGCGGAACCCTCAGTAACATTTTACATGGGAAGAGGATCTGTACTTGAATAGACATATATAATGTACAAATGAACCAGATCGTGTACACCTAGGAGAAACAATATTCTAAGCTTTACCCCAATTAAAGCAATTTTTAAAACCAAGAAGAAATAATGAGACCTAATCTTATGGGGGTTTCTCCATGCACATTCCAATGTAATTTACAACCTAGGAACACGACTTCCAGAAAGACTCTGCTGCCCTAGTACCCAGATTTGGGAATGGAGAAATGCTGCCTCCTTGAGGCCACTTCCCACAACAGCAGCTTTAAATCCATTGCCAAAGGTCACTAAATAGTCACCAAACTGGCAGTCCGGTAAATGACACCTGCTCTCTAAAAAAATTCTGGGGTGGAAAATCGACCGAAAAATTCAAAAGAGGGCAACCTTCCAAGAAGACAATTTCAAGAGTTATACTGTACTCCCAATTGTTTCCTTTTTTTAACAGAAAAGAAAACGGCAGAGAAAAATGATGAGTTTTACGAATTTTCAAAGACATGCAAACCCAAATTACAAAAACCTATCAGCTCACAGCAGCCAGAAGGGCCATTAGCATAAATGCTGCAAACAATAAATGCTGAAGCGATTGTGGAGAAATGCGTACCCTCGATTCTAAGGGGGACGTGGTAAGAGCCACTAATGAAAACACAAAGAAGGTGCTTTGAAAAGGGTAACACGGTGCTACCAGTCAATCAATCCCAACCACTGCTGGGCCTATCACCTGAGAAAATGAGAATCAAAAAGTCACAGGCTGGCAATCCTGCACGCCAACAATATTTACCATAGCCAACACTTGGAAGCAATGAAAATGTCCATCAACCGAGGAATGCACAAAGTAGAAGTGGTCCACGTACACAGTGGAAAACTACTCCAATGAAAAATAAAAAGTAAATTTAAAACACCAACAAAAGTAAGGAGACATCAGCTTGTGTGGGTTTGTCCGGGCACACTCCCCTCTAATTTATAACCGAGAAACACCACAGGCCGCAAGGGCTTTTCCCTAGGTACCAGGGTGGGGGACATAGAAAGGCTGCCACCCTCTGGCAGTTACCTGCAGAAGCAGCTTTAAAGGCTGTGCTAACGGTCATTTCATAGGAACAAGTACTGCAGAACTGTAAATGAAACCTGCCCTCAAAATGTCTTGAGGGGGGTCATGGCCAAAACATTTCAAAATGTGACACATACTTTAAGAGAACACTTTGAAGAACTAAGGGGGTAATCACAGCTTGAAAAATAAAAAGGACATGCCTTAAAGCTCAATTTCAACGGATTATGAGGCACGTGCGAATTCAACCGCAAAAAGGTATCAGCTCACACTTGTCAGAATCACCATCTTTAAGAAAACTACAAACAACAAATGCTGAAGGTGTTGTGGAGAAGTGCATACCCTCAACTTCAAGTGGGACGTAACTTGGAAAGGGCCACGAATGAGAACAGAATGGAGGTGCCTTAAAAAGGTCAACATTGAGCTACCATATGATCCAGCAGGCCCACTCCTCGACCTAAAATCTAAGAAGAGAGAATTGCAAAGACACAGGCAGGCAAATCTGCACTGCACAGTATTACAATAGCCAAGATATGGAAGTAACCAAAAAGTCCACCAACAGATGGGTGGACAAAGAAGAACTCCTCCATGTACAGATGGAATATTCGCTAGTGAAAAAAGTGAAACAATGCCATTTGCAGCACCATAGATGAGTCTAGACGTAATCACGCCACGTGTAGTAAGGGAGAAAGCAAAGGACACATATCCTATCATATCACTTTTAGGAGTTACTTAAAAATTGATACCAATGAAGATATTTCCACAGAGAAAGGCAACCACAGATTCATTAAAAAACTTATGGTTCACCAAGTAGAAAGGGATGAGGATTGGATACATTACCATATTGGGGTCAACAGAGATATACAAACCATGTGAAATATATACTCACCAAAGACGTACGGAAGACCAGGAGAGAGACTACTCAACATTGTGTCATAACCTACATGGAAAAAGGATGCGAGGAAGAATAGATACACGAATATGTGTGAAAGAACCACATCTTGCACACCTAGAACAAACAAACCATTGTAATCAAATTTGCTGGGATAAAAAATAAAAAGTAAATTACACATATCAACAAGAAGTAATGAGACATAAACTTACAGGGCTTTTTCCTGGCACATTCCATTCTAATTTACAACCTAGAACACCACTTCCATTAAGGCTCTGTTTCCCCAGTAACCAAATTTGGTAAAGGAGAAATGCTGCCACCTTCTGACCTTTCCCTGCAGGAGCAGCTTTAAACTCACAGCTCATGGTCACTTAACATTCCCAAGGACTCAGGGCTGTAAAGGACACCTGCCCTAAAAAATTGTGCTGAAGTAGGGAATGGACAAAAAAATTCAACACAGGCAAATGTTTCAAGAAGAGAGTATGAAGAGTTAAGTTTTACTCACGCTCTTTTAAAAAAAGAAAAGGAAAATGGATAAAAGCTCAACCTCAGGGAGTGTTAGACCCATGCAATCTAATCTACGAAAAGGTTTCAACTCACACCAGTCGACTGACCATCAGCAAAAAGTCTACAAACAATAAATGCTGAAGGGGTTTTAGGGAACTGTGTACCCTCTACCTGCTGGTGAGAGGTAAAGGGGTAACAGCCAATAATGAGAACAGAAAGGAGCTGTGTTTAAAAGTAAAAATGGAGGCACCATTCAATCCGGCAGGCGCACCATTGGACCTCTCACCTGAGAAGACAAGAATCGAGAAGACACAGGCCGCAAAAGCTGCAGTGCAGCCTTATTCACAATAGCCAAGACAGTGAAGCAATCAAAATGTCCAACAAGAGGTGAATGGATAAAGAAGAAGTGGTCCATGTCCACAATGGAATATTAGCCATGGAAGACAATGAACCATTGCTCTCTGAGGCACCACAAATGAGTCTGGAGATAATCACGAACCATGAGGTAAGTCGGAAAGCAAAAGACCTATATTCTATGATATCACTTACAGGCGTTATCTAATAACTGACACAAATGAACATATTTCCACAGAGAAAGACACTCACAGACTTAGAAAGCAAACTATGCTCATCTGAAAGGAAAGGTGGGGGGAATGGATAAATTAAGATTAGTGTTACTGTATGCATACAAACACATATTATATACATATCTCAAAAAGACCGACCATATAGCAAGGGAGGTCTGCGGAACCCTCAGTAACATTTTACATGGGAAGAGGATCTGTACTTGAATAGACATATATAATGTACAAATGAACCAGATCGTGTACACCTAGGAGAAACAATATTCTAAGCTTTACCCCAATTAAAGCAATTTTTAAAACCAAGAAGAAATAATGAGACATAATCTTATGGGGGTTTCTCCATGCACATTCCAATGTAATTTACAACCTAGGAACACGACTTCCAGAAAGACTCTGCTGCCCTAGTACCCAGATTTGGGAATGGAGAAATGCTGCCTCCTTGAGGCCACTTCCCACAACAGCAGCTTTAAATCCATTGCCAAAGGTCACTAAATAGTCACCAAACTGGCAGTCCGGTAAATGACACCTGCTCTCTAAAAAAATTCTGGGGTGGAAAATCGACCGAAAAATTCAAAAGAGGGCAACCTTCCAAGAAGACAATTTCAAGAGTTATACTGTACTCCCAATTGTTTCCTTTTTTTAACAGAAAAGAAAACGGCAGAGAAAAATGATGAGTTTTACGAATTTTCAAAGACATGCAAACCCAAATTACAAAAACCTATCAGCTCACAGCAGCCAGAAGGGCCATTAGCATAAATGCTGCAAACAATAAATGCTGAAGCGATTGTGGAGAAATGCGTACCCTCGATTCTAAGGGGGACGTGGTAAGAGCCACTAATGAAAACACAAAGAAGGTGCTTTGAAAAGGGTAACACGGTGCTACCAGTCAATCAATCCCAACCACTGCTGGGCCTATCACCTGAGAAAATGAGAATCAAAAAGTCACAGGCTGGCAATCCTGCACGCCAACAATATTTACCATAGCCAACACTTGGAAGCAATGAAAATGTCCATCAACCGAGGAATGCACAAAGTAGAAGTGGTCCACGTACACAGTGGAAAACTACTCCAATGAAAAATAAAAAGTAAATTTAAAACACCAACAAAAGTAAGGAGACATCAGCTTGTGTGGGTTTGTCCGGGCACACTCCCCTCTAATTTATAACCGAGAAACACCACAGGCCGCAAGGGCTTTTCCCTAGGTACCAGGGTGGGGGACATAGAAAGGCTGCCACCCTCTGGCAGTTACCTGCAGAAGCAGCTTTAAAGGCTGTGCTAACGGTCATTTCATAGGAACAAGTACTGCAGAACTGTAAATGAAACCTGCCCTCAAAATGTCTTGAGGGGGGTCATGGCCAAAACATTTCAAAATGTGACACATACTTTAAGAGAACACTTTGAAGAACTAAGGGGGTAATCACAGCTTGAAAAATAAAAAGGACATGCCTTAAAGCTCAATTTCAACGGATTATGAGGCACGTGCGAATTCAACCGCAAAAAGGTATCAGCTCACACTTGTCAGAATCACCATCTTTAAGAAAACTACAAACAACAAATGCTGAAGGTGTTGTGGAGAAGTGCATACCCTCAACTTCAAGTGGGACGTAACTTGGAAAGGGCCACGAATGAGAACAGAATGGAGGTGCCTTAAAAAGGTCAACATTGAGCTACCATATGATCCAGCAGGCCCACTCCTCGACCTAAAATCTAAGAAGAGAGAATTGCAAAGACACAGGCAGGCAAATCTGCACTGCACAGTATTACAATAGCCAAGATATGGAAGTAACCAAAAAGTCCACCAACAGATGGGTGGACAAAGAAGAACTCCTCCATGTACAGATGGAATATTCGCTAGTGAAAAAAGTGAAACAATGCCATTTGCAGCACCATAGATGAGTCTAGACGTAATCACGCCACGTGTAGTAAGGGAGAAAGCAAAGGACACATATCCTATCATATCACTTTTAGGAGTTACTTAAAAATTGATACCAATGAAGATATTTCCACAGAGAAAGGCAACCACAGATTCATTAAAAAACTTATGGTTCACCAAGTAGAAAGGGATGAGGATTGGATACATTACCATATTGGGGTCAACAGAGATATACAAACCATGTGAAATATATACTCACCAAAGACGTACGGAAGACCAGGAGAGAGACTACTCAACATTGTGTCATAACCTACATGGAAAAAGGATGCGAGGAAGAATAGATACACGAATATGTGTGAAAGAACCACATCTTGCACACCTAGAACAAACAAACCATTGTAATCAAATTTGCTGGGATAAAAAATAAAAAGTAAATTACACATATCAACAAGAAGTAATGAGACATAAACTTACAGGGCTTTTTCCTGGCACATTCCATTCTAATTTACAACCTAGAACACCACTTCCATTAAGGCTCTGTTTCCCCAGTAACCAAATTTGGTAAAGGAGAAATGCTGCCACCTTCTGACCTTTCCCTGCAGGAGCAGCTTTAAACTCACAGCTCATGGTCACTTAACATTCCCAAGGACTCAGGGCTGTAAAGGACACCTGCCCTAAAAAATTGTGCTGAAGTAGGGAATGGACAAAAAAATTCAACACAGGCAAATGTTTCAAGAAGAGAGTATGAAGAGTTAAGTTTTACTCACGCTCTTTTAAAAAAAGAAAAGGAAAATGGATAAAAGCTCAACCTCAGGGAGTGTTAGACCCATGCAATCTAATCTACGAAAAGGTTTCAACTCACACCAGTCGACTGACCATCAGCAAAAAGTCTACAAACAATAAATGCTGAAGGGGTTTTAGGGAACTGTGTACCCTCTACCTGCTGGTGAGAGGTAAAGGGGTAACAGCCAATAATGAGAACAGAAAGGAGCTGTGTTTAAAAGTAAAAATGGAGGCACCATTCAATCCGGCAGGCGCACCATTGGACCTCTCACCTGAGAAGACAAGAATCGAGAAGACACAGGCCGCAAAAGCTGCAGTGCAGCCTTATTCACAATAGCCAAGACAGTGAAGCAATCAAAATGTCCAACAAGAGGTGAATGGATAAAGAAGAAGTGGTCCATGTCCACAATGGAATATTAGCCATGGAAGACAATGAACCATTGCTCTCTGAGGCACCACAAATGAGTCTGGAGATAATCACGAACCATGAGGTAAGTCGGAAAGCAAAAGACCTATATTCTATGATATCACTTACAGGCGTTATCTAATAACTGACACAAATGAACATATTTCCACAGAGAAAGACACTCACAGACTTAGAAAGCAAACTATGCTCATCTGAAAGGAAAGGTGGGGGGAATGGATAAATTAAGATTAGTGTTACTGTATGCATACAAACACATATTATATACATATCTCAAAAAGACCGACCATATAGCAAGGGAGGTCTGCGGAACCCTCAGTAACATTTTACATGGGAAGAGGATCTGTACTTGAATAGACATATATAATGTACAAATGAACCAGATCGTGTACACCTAGGAGAAACAATATTCTAAGCTTTACCCCAATTAAAGCAATTTTTAAAACCAAGAAGAAATAATGAGACATAATCTTATGGGGGTTTCTCCATGCACATTCCAATGTAATTTACAACCTAGGAACACGACTTCCAGAAAGACTCTGCTGCCCTAGTACCCAGATTTGGGAATGGAGAAATGCTGCCTCCTTGAGGCCACTTCCCACAACAGCAGCTTTAAATCCATTGCCAAAGGTCACTAAATAGTCACCAAACTGGCAGTCCGGTAAATGACACCTGCTCTCTAAAAAAATTCTGGGGTGGAAAATCGACCGAAAAATTCAAAAGAGGGCAACCTTCCAAGAAGACAATTTCAAGAGTTATACTGTACTCCCAATTGTTTCCTTTTTTTAACAGAAAAGAAAACGGCAGAGAAAAATGATGAGTTTTACGAATTTTCAAAGACATGCAAACCCAAATTACAAAAACCTATCAGCTCACAGCAGCCAGAAGGGCCATTAGCATAAATGCTGCAAACAATAAATGCTGAAGCGATTGTGGAGAAATGCGTACCCTCGATTCTAAGGGGGACGTGGTAAGAGCCACTAATGAAAACACAAAGAAGGTGCTTTGAAAAGGGTAACACGGTGCTACCAGTCAATCAATCCCAACCACTGCTGGGCCTATCACCTGAGAAAATGAGAATCAAAAAGTCACAGGCTGGCAATCCTGCACGCCAACAATATTTACCATAGCCAACACTTGGAAGCAATGAAAATGTCCATCAACCGAGGAATGCACAAAGTAGAAGTGGTCCACGTACACAGTGGAAAACTACTCCAATGAAAAATAAAAAGTAAATTTAAAACACCAACAAAAGTAAGGAGACATCAGCTTGTGTGGGTTTGTCCGGGCACACTCCCCTCTAATTTATAACCGAGAAACACCACAGGCCGCAAGGGCTTTTCCCTAGGTACCAGGGTGGGGGACATAGAAAGGCTGCCACCCTCTGGCAGTTACCTGCAGAAGCAGCTTTAAAGGCTGTGCTAACGGTCATTTCATAGGAACAAGTACTGCAGAACTGTAAATGAAACCTGCCCTCAAAATGTCTTGAGGGGGGTCATGGCCAAAACATTTCAAAATGTGACACATACTTTAAGAGAACACTTTGAAGAACTAAGGGGGTAATCACAGCTTGAAAAATAAAAAGGACATGCCTTAAAGCTCAATTTCAACGGATTATGAGGCACGTGCGAATTCAACCGCAAAAAGGTATCAGCTCACACTTGTCAGAATCACCATCTTTAAGAAAACTACAAACAACAAATGCTGAAGGTGTTGTGGAGAAGTGCATACCCTCAACTTCAAGTGGGACGTAACTTGGAAAGGGCCACGAATGAGAACAGAATGGAGGTGCCTTAAAAAGGTCAACATTGAGCTACCATATGATCCAGCAGGCCCACTCCTCGACCTAAAATCTAAGAAGAGAGAATTGCAAAGACACAGGCAGGCAAATCTGCACTGCACAGTATTACAATAGCCAAGATATGGAAGTAACCAAAAAGTCCACCAACAGATGGGTGGACAAAGAAGAACTCCTCCATGTACAGATGGAATATTCGCTAGTGAAAAAAGTGAAACAATGCCATTTGCAGCACCATAGATGAGTCTAGACGTAATCACGCCACGTGTAGTAAGGGAGAAAGCAAAGGACACATATCCTATCATATCACTTTTAGGAGTTACTTAAAAATTGATACCAATGAAGATATTTCCACAGAGAAAGGCAACCACAGATTCATTAAAAAACTTATGGTTCACCAAGTAGAAAGGGATGAGGATTGGATACATTACCATATTGGGGTCAACAGAGATATACAAACCATGTGAAATATATACTCACCAAAGACGTACGGAAGACCAGGAGAGAGACTACTCAACATTGTGTCATAACCTACATGGAAAAAGGATGCGAGGAAGAATAGATACACGAATATGTGTGAAAGAACCACATCTTGCACACCTAGAACAAACAAACCATTGTAATCAAATTTGCTGGGATAAAAAATAAAAAGTAAATTACACATATCAACAAGAAGTAATGAGACATAAACTTACAGGGCTTTTTCCTGGCACATTCCATTCTAATTTACAACCTAGAACACCACTTCCATTAAGGCTCTGTTTCCCCAGTAACCAAATTTGGTAAAGGAGAAATGCTGCCACCTTCTGACCTTTCCCTGCAGGAGCAGCTTTAAACTCACAGCTCATGGTCACTTAACATTCCCAAGGACTCAGGGCTGTAAAGGACACCTGCCCTAAAAAATTGTGCTGAAGTAGGGAATGGACAAAAAAATTCAACACAGGCAAATGTTTCAAGAAGAGAGTATGAAGAGTTAAGTTTTACTCACGCTCTTTTAAAAAAAGAAAAGGAAAATGGATAAAAGCTCAACCTCAGGGAGTGTTAGACCCATGCAATCTAATCTACGAAAAGGTTTCAACTCACACCAGTCGACTGACCATCAGCAAAAAGTCTACAAACAATAAATGCTGAAGGGGTTTTAGGGAACTGTGTACCCTCTACCTGCTGGTGAGAGGTAAAGGGGTAACAGCCAATAATGAGAACAGAAAGGAGCTGTGTTTAAAAGTAAAAATGGAGGCACCATTCAATCCGGCAGGCGCACCATTGGACCTCTCACCTGAGAAGACAAGAATCGAGAAGACACAGGCCGCAAAAGCTGCAGTGCAGCCTTATTCACAATAGCCAAGACAGTGAAGCAATCAAAATGTCCAACAAGAGGTGAATGGATAAAGAAGAAGTGGTCCATGTCCACAATGGAATATTAGCCATGGAAGACAATGAACCATTGCTCTCTGAGGCACCACAAATGAGTCTGGAGATAATCACGAACCATGAGGTAAGTCGGAAAGCAAAAGACCTATATTCTATGATATCACTTACAGGCGTTATCTAATAACTGACACAAATGAACATATTTCCACAGAGAAAGACACTCACAGACTTAGAAAGCAAACTATGCTCATCTGAAAGGAAAGGTGGGGGGAATGGATAAATTAAGATTAGTGTTACTGTATGCATACAAACACATATTATATACATATCTCAAAAAGACCGACCATATAGCAAGGGAGGTCTGCGGAACCCTCAGTAACATTTTACATGGGAAGAGGATCTGTACTTGAATAGACATATATAATGTACAAATGAACCAGATCGTGTACACCTAGGAGAAACAATATTCTAAGCTTTACCCCAATTAAAGCAATTTTTAAAACCAAGAAGAAATAATGAGACCTAATCTTATGGGGGTTTCTCCATGCACATTCCAATGTAATTTACAACCTAGGAACACGACTTCCAGAAAGACTCTGCTGCCCTAGTACCCAGATTTGGGAATGGAGAAATGCTGCCTCCTTGAGGCCACTTCCCACAACAGCAGCTTTAAATCCATTGCCAAAGGTCACTAAATAGTCACCAAACTGGCAGTCCGGTAAATGACACCTGCTCTCTAAAAAAATTCTGGGGTGGAAAATCGACCGAAAAATTCAAAAGAGGGCAACCTTCCAAGAAGACAATTTCAAGAGTTATACTGTACTCCCAATTGTTTCCTTTTTTTAACAGAAAAGAAAACGGCAGAGAAAAATGATGAGTTTTACGAATTTTCAAAGACATGCAAACCCAAATTACAAAAACCTATCAGCTCACAGCAGCCAGAAGGGCCATTAGCATAAATGCTGCAAACAATAAATGCTGAAGCGATTGTGGAGAAATGCGTACCCTCGATTCTAAGGGGGACGTGGTAAGAGCCACTAATGAAAACACAAAGAAGGTGCTTTGAAAAGGGTAACACGGTGCTACCAGTCAATCAATCCCAACCACTGCTGGGCCTATCACCTGAGAAAATGAGAATCAAAAAGTCACAGGCTGGCAATCCTGCACGCCAACAATATTTACCATAGCCAACACTTGGAAGCAATGAAAATGTCCATCAACCGAGGAATGCACAAAGTAGAAGTGGTCCACGTACACAGTGGAAAACTACTCCAATGAAAAATAAAAAGTAAATTTAAAACACCAACAAAAGTAAGGAGACATCAGCTTGTGTGGGTTTGTCCGGGCACACTCCCCTCTAATTTATAACCGAGAAACACCACAGGCCGCAAGGGCTTTTCCCTAGGTACCAGGGTGGGGGACATAGAAAGGCTGCCACCCTCTGGCAGTTACCTGCAGAAGCAGCTTTAAAGGCTGTGCTAACGGTCATTTCATAGGAACAAGTACTGCAGAACTGTAAATGAAACCTGCCCTCAAAATGTCTTGAGGGGGGTCATGGCCAAAACATTTCAAAATGTGACACATACTTTAAGAGAACACTTTGAAGAACTAAGGGGGTAATCACAGCTTGAAAAATAAAAAGGACATGCCTTAAAGCTCAATTTCAACGGATTATGAGGCACGTGCGAATTCAACCGCAAAAAGGTATCAGCTCACACTTGTCAGAATCACCATCTTTAAGAAAACTACAAACAACAAATGCTGAAGGTGTTGTGGAGAAGTGCATACCCTCAACTTCAAGTGGGACGTAACTTGGAAAGGGCCACGAATGAGAACAGAATGGAGGTGCCTTAAAAAGGTCAACATTGAGCTACCATATGATCCAGCAGGCCCACTCCTCGACCTAAAATCTAAGAAGAGAGAATTGCAAAGACACAGGCAGGCAAATCTGCACTGCACAGTATTACAATAGCCAAGATATGGAAGTAACCAAAAAGTCCACCAACAGATGGGTGGACAAAGAAGAACTCCTCCATGTACAGATGGAATATTCGCTAGTGAAAAAAGTGAAACAATGCCATTTGCAGCACCATAGATGAGTCTAGACGTAATCACGCCACGTGTAGTAAGGGAGAAAGCAAAGGACACATATCCTATCATATCACTTTTAGGAGTTACTTAAAAATTGATACCAATGAAGATATTTCCACAGAGAAAGGCAACCACAGATTCATTAAAAAACTTATGGTTCACCAAGTAGAAAGGGATGAGGATTGGATACATTACCATATTGGGGTCAACAGAGATATACAAACCATGTGAAATATATACTCACCAAAGACGTACGGAAGACCAGGAGAGAGACTACTCAACATTGTGTCATAACCTACATGGAAAAAGGATGCGAGGAAGAATAGATACACGAATATGTGTGAAAGAACCACATCTTGCACACCTAGAACAAACAAACCATTGTAATCAAATTTGCTGGGATAAAAAATAAAAAGTAAATTGCACATATCAACAAGAAGTAATGAGACATAAACTTACAGGGCTTTTTCCTGGCACATTCCATTCTAATTTACAACCTAGAACACCACTTCCATTAAGGCTCTGTTTCCCCAGTAACCAAATTTGGTAAAGGAGAAATGCTGCCACCTTCTGACCTTTCCCTGCAGGAGCAGCTTTAAACTCACAGCTCATGGTCACTTAACATTCCCAAGGACTCAGGGCTGTAAAGGACACCTGCCCTAAAAAATTGTGCTGAAGTAGGGAATGGACAAAAAAATTCAACACAGGCAAATGTTTCAAGAAGAGAGTATGAAGAGTTAAGTTTTACTCACGCTCTTTTAAAAAAAGAAAAGGAAAATGGATAAAAGCTCAACCTCAGGGAGTGTTAGACCCATGCAATCTAATCTACGAAAAGGTTTCAACTCACACCAGTCGACTGACCATCAGCAAAAAGTCTACAAACAATAAATGCTGAAGGGGTTTTAGGGAACTGTGTACCCTCTACCTGCTGGTGAGAGGTAAAGGGGTAACAGCCAATAATGAGAACAGAAAGGAGCTGTGTTTAAAAGTAAAAATGGAGGCACCATTCAATCCGGCAGGCGCACCATTGGACCTCTCACCTGAGAAGACAAGAATCGAGAAGACACAGGCCGCAAAAGCTGCAGTGCAGCCTTATTCACAATAGCCAAGACAGTGAAGCAATCAAAATGTCCAACAAGAGGTGAATGGATAAAGAAGAAGTGGTCCATGTCCACAATGGAATATTAGCCATGGAAGACAATGAACCATTGCTCTCTGAGGCACCACAAATGAGTCTGGAGATAATCACGAACCATGAGGTAAGTCGGAAAGCAAAAGACCTATATTCTATGATATCACTTACAGGCGTTATCTAATAACTGACACAAATGAACATATTTCCACAGAGAAAGACACTCACAGACTTAGAAAGCAAACTATGCTCATCTGAAAGGAAAGGTGGGGGGAATGGATAAATTAAGATTAGTGTTACTGTATGCATACAAACACATATTATATACATATCTCAAAAAGACCGACCATATAGCAAGGGAGGTCTGCGGAACCCTCAGTAACATTTTACATGGGAAGAGGATCTGTACTTGAATAGACATATATAATGTACAAATGAACCAGATCGTGTACACCTAGGAGAAACAATATTCTAAGCTTTACCCCAATTAAAGCAATTTTTAAAACCAAGAAGAAATAATGAGACCTAATCTTATGGGGGTTTCTCCATGCACATTCCAATGTAATTTACAACCTAGGAACACGACTTCCAGAAAGACTCTGCTGCCCTAGTACCCAGATTTGGGAATGGAGAAATGCTGCCTCCTTGAGGCCACTTCCCACAACAGCAGCTTTAAATCCATTGCCAAAGGTCACTAAATAGTCACCAAACTGGCAGTCCGGTAAATGACACCTGCTCTCTAAAAAAATTCTGGGGTGGAAAATCGACCGAAAAATTCAAAAGAGGGCAACCTTCCAAGAAGACAATTTCAAGAGTTATACTGTACTCCCAATTGTTTCCTTTTTTTAACAGAAAAGAAAACGGCAGAGAAAAATGATGAGTTTTACGAATTTTCAAAGACATGCAAACCCAAATTACAAAAACCTATCAGCTCACAGCAGCCAGAAGGGCCATTAGCATAAATGCTGCAAACAATAAATGCTGAAGCGATTGTGGAGAAATGCGTACCCTCGATTCTAAGGGGGACGTGGTAAGAGCCACTAATGAAAACACAAAGAAGGTGCTTTGAAAAGGGTAACACGGTGCTACCAGTCAATCAATCCCAACCACTGCTGGGCCTATCACCTGAGAAAATGAGAATCAAAAAGTCACAGGCTGGCAATCCTGCACGCCAACAATATTTACCATAGCCAACACTTGGAAGCAATGAAAATGTCCATCAACCGAGGAATGCACAAAGTAGAAGTGGTCCACGTACACAGTGGAAAACTACTCCAATGAAAAATAAAAAGTAAATTTAAAACACCAACAAAAGTAAGGAGACATCAGCTTGTGTGGGTTTGTCCGGGCACACTCCCCTCTAATTTATAACCGAGAAACACCACAGGCCGCAAGGGCTTTTCCCTAGGTACCAGGGTGGGGGACATAGAAAGGCTGCCACCCTCTGGCAGTTACCTGCAGAAGCAGCTTTAAAGGCTGTGCTAACGGTCATTTCATAGGAACAAGTACTGCAGAACTGTAAATGAAACCTGCCCTCAAAATGTCTTGAGGGGGGTCATGGCCAAAACATTTCAAAATGTGACACATACTTTAAGAGAACACTTTGAAGAACTAAGGGGGTAATCACAGCTTGAAAAATAAAAAGGACATGCCTTAAAGCTCAATTTCAACGGATTATGAGGCACGTGCGAATTCAACCGCAAAAAGGTATCAGCTCACACTTGTCAGAATCACCATCTTTAAGAAAACTACAAACAACAAATGCTGAAGGTGTTGTGGAGAAGTGCATACCCTCAACTTCAAGTGGGACGTAACTTGGAAAGGGCCACGAATGAGAACAGAATGGAGGTGCCTTAAAAAGGTCAACATTGAGCTACCATATGATCCAGCAGGCCCACTCCTCGACCTAAAATCTAAGAAGAGAGAATTGCAAAGACACAGGCAGGCAAATCTGCACTGCACAGTATTACAATAGCCAAGATATGGAAGTAACCAAAAAGTCCACCAACAGATGGGTGGACAAAGAAGAACTCCTCCATGTACAGATGGAATATTCGCTAGTGAAAAAAGTGAAACAATGCCATTTGCAGCACCATAGATGAGTCTAGACGTAATCACGCCACGTGTAGTAAGGGAGAAAGCAAAGGACACATATCCTATCATATCACTTTTAGGAGTTACTTAAAAATTGATACCAATGAAGATATTTCCACAGAGAAAGGCAACCACAGATTCATTAAAAAACTTATGGTTCACCAAGTAGAAAGGGATGAGGATTGGATACATTACCATATTGGGGTCAACAGAGATATACAAACCATGTGAAATATATACTCACCAAAGACGTACGGAAGACCAGGAGAGAGACTACTCAACATTGTGTCATAACCTACATGGAAAAAGGATGCGAGGAAGAATAGATACACGAATATGTGTGAAAGAACCACATCTTGCACACCTAGAACAAACAAACCATTGTAATCAAATTTGCTGGGATAAAAAATAAAAAGTAAATTACACATATCAACAAGAAGTAATGAGACATAAACTTACAGGGCTTTTTCCTGGCACATTCCATTCTAATTTACAACCTAGAACACCACTTCCATTAAGGCTCTGTTTCCCCAGTAACCAAATTTGGTAAAGGAGAAATGCTGCCACCTTCTGACCTTTCCCTGCAGGAGCAGCTTTAAACTCACAGCTCATGGTCACTTAACATTCCCAAGGACTCAGGGCTGTAAAGGACACCTGCCCTAAAAAATTGCGCTGAAGTAGGGAATGGACAAAAAAATTCAACACAGGCAAATGTTTCAAGAAGAGAGTATGAAGAGTTAAGTTTTACTCACGCTCTTTTAAAAAAAGAAAAGGCAAATGGATAAAAGCTCAACCTCAGGGAGTGTTAGACCCATGCAATCTAATCTACAAAAAGGTTTCAACTCACACCAGTCGACTGACCATCAGCAAAAAGTCTACAAACAATAAATGCTGAAGGGGTTTTAGGGAACTGTGTACCCTCTACCTGCTGGTGAGACGTAAAGGGGTAACAGCCAATAATGAGAACAGAAAGGAGCTGTGTTTAAAAGTAAAAATGGAGGCACCATTCAATCCAGCAGGCGCACCATTGGACCTCTCACCTGAGAAGACAAGAATCGAGAAGACACAGGCCGCAAAAGCTGCAGTGCAGCCTTATTCACAATAGCCAAGACAGTGAAGCAATCAAAATGTCCAACAAGAGGTGAATGGATAAAGAAGAAGTGGTCCATGTCCACAATGGAATATTAGCCATGGAAGACAATGAACCATTGCTCTCTGAGGCACCACAAATGAGTCTGGAGATAATCACGAACCATGAGGTAAGTCGGAAAGCAAAAGACCTATATTCTATGATATCACTTACAGGCGTTATCTAATAACTGACACAAATGAACATATTTCCACAGAGAAAGACACTCACAGACTTAGAAAGCAAACTATGCTCATCTGAAAGGAAAGGTGGGGGGAATGGATAAATTAAGATTAGTGTTACTGTATGCATACAAACACATATTATATACATATATCAAAAAGACCGACCATATAGCAAGGGAGGTCTGCGGAACCCTCAGTAACATTTTACATGGGAAGAGGATCTGTACTTGAATAGACATATATAATGTACAAATGAACCAGATCGTGTACACCTAGGAGAAACAATATTCTAAGCTTTACCCCAATTAAAGCAATTTTTAAAACCAAGAAGAAATAATGAGACCTAATCTTATGGGGGTTTCTCCATGCACATTCCAATGTAATTTACAACCTAGGAACACGACTTCCAGAAAGACTCTGCTGCCCTAGTACCCAGATTTGGGAATGGAGAAATGCTGCCTCCTTGAGGCCACTTCCCACAACAGCAGCTTTAAATCCATTGCCAAAGGTCACTAAATAGTCACCAAACTTGCAGTCCGGTAAATGACACCTGCTCTCTAAAAAAATTCTGGGGTGGAAAATCGACCGAAAAATTCAAAAGAGGGCAACCTTCCAAGAAGACAATTTCAAGAGTTATACTGTACTCCCAATTGTTTCCTTTTTTTAACAGAAAAGAAAACGGCAGAGAAAAATGATGAGTTTTACGAATTTTCAAAGACATGCAAACCCAAATTACAAAAACCTATCAGCTCACAGCAGCCAGAAGGGCCATTAGCATAAATGCTGCAAACAATAAATGCTGAAGCGATTGTGGAGAAATGCGTACCCTCGATTCTAAGGGGGACGTGGTAAGAGCCACTAATGAAAACACAAAGAAGGTGCTTTGAAAAGGGTAACGCGGTGCTACCAGTCAATCAATCCCAACCACTGCTGGGCCTATCACCTGAGAAAATGAGAATCAAAAAGTCACAGGCTGGCAATCCTGCACGCCAACAATATTTACCATAGCCAACACTTGGAAGCAATGAAAATGTCCATCAACCGAGGAATGCACAAAGTAGAAGTGGTCCACGTACACAGTGGAAAACTACTCCAATGAAAAATAAAAAGTAAATTTAAAACACCAACAAAAGTAAGGAGACATCAGCTTGTGTGGGTTTGTCCGGGCACACTCCCCTCTAATTTATAACCGAGAAACACCACAGGCCGCAAGGGCTTTTCCCTAGGTACCAGGGTGGGGGACATAGAAAGGCTGCCACCCTCTGGCAGTTACCTGCAGAAGCAGCTTTAAAGGCTGTGCTAACGGTCATTTCATAGGAACAAGTACTGCAGAACTGTAAATGAAACCTGCCCTCAAAATGTCTTGAGGGGGGTCATGGCCAAAACATTTCAAAATGTGACACATACTTTAAGAGAACACTTTGAAGAACTAAGGGGGTAATCACAGCTTGAAAAATAAAAAGGACATGCCTTAAAGCTCAATTTCAACGGATTATGAGGCACGTGCGAATTCAACCGCAAAAAGGTATCAGCTCACACTTGTCAGAATCACCATCTTTAAGAAAACTACAAACAACAAATGCTGAAGGTGTTGTGGAGAAGTGCATACCCTCAACTTCAAGTGGGACGTAACTTGGAAAGGGCCACGAATGAGAACAGAATGGAGGTGCCTTAAAAAGGTCAACATTGAGCTACCATATGATCCAGCAGGCCCACTCCTCGACCTAAAATCTAAGAAGAGAGAATTGCAAAGACACAGGCAGGCAAATCTGCACTGCACAGTATTACAATAGCCAAGATATGGAAGTAACCAAAAAGTCCACCAACAGATGGGTGGACAAAGAAGAACTCCTCCATGTACAGATGGAATATTCGCTAGTGAAAAAAGTGAAACAATGCCATTTGCAGCACCATAGATGAGTCTAGACGTAATCACGCCACGTGTAGTAAGGGAGAAAGCAAAAGACACATATCCTATCATATCACTTTTAGGAGTTACTTAAAAATTGATACCAATGAAGATATTTCCACAGAGAAAGGCAACCACAGATTCATTAAAAAACTTATGGTTCACCAAGTAGAAAGGGATGAGGATTGGATACATTACCATATTGGGGTCAACAGAGATATACAAACCATGTGAAATATATACTCACCAAAGACGTACGGAAGACCAGGAGAGAGACTACTCAACATTGTGTCATAACCTACATGGAAAAAGGATGCGAGGAAGAATAGATACACGAATATGTGTGAAAGAACCACATCTTGCACACCTAGAACAAACAAACCATTGTAATCAAATTTGCTGGGATAAAAAATAAAAAGTAAATTACACATATCAACAAGAAGTAATGAGACATAAACTTACAGGGCTTTTTCCTGGCACATTCCATTCTAATTTACAACCTAGAACACCACTTCCATTAAGGCTCTGTTTCCCCAGTAACCAAATTTGGTAAAGGAGAAATGCTGCCACCTTCTGACCTTTCCCTGCAGGAGCAGCTTTAAACTCACAGCTCATGGTCACTTAACATTCCCAAGGACTCAGGGCTGTAAAGGACACCTGCCCTAAAAAATTGTGCTGAAGTAGGGAATGGACAAAAAAATTCAACACAGGCAAATGTTTCAAGAAGAGAGTATGAAGAGTTAAGTTTTACTCACGCTCTTTTAAAAAAAGAAAAGGAAAATGGATAAAAGCTCAACCTCAGGGAGTGTTAGACCCATGCAATCTAATCTACGAAAAGGTTTCAACTCACACCAGTCGACTGACCATCAGCAAAAAGTCTACAAACAATAAATGCTGAAGGGGTTTTAGGGAACTGTGTACCCTCTACCTGCTGGTGAGACGTAAAGGGGTAACAGCCAATAATGAGAACAGAAAGGAGCTGTGTTTAAAAGTAAAAATGGAGGCACCATTCAATCCGGCAGGCGCACCATTGGACCTCTCACCTGAGAAGACAAGAATCGAGAAGACACAGGCCGCAAAAGCTGCAGTGCAGCCTTATTCACAATAGCCAAGACAGTGAAGCAATCAAAATGTCCAACAAGAGGTGAATGGATAAAGAAGAAGTGGTCCATGTCCACAATGGAATATTAGCCATGGAAGACAATGAACCATTGCTCTCTGAGGCACCACAAATGAGTCTGGAGATAATCACGAACCATGAGGTAAGTCGGAAAGCAAAAGACCTATATTCTATGATATCACTTACAGGCGTTATCTAATAACTGACACAAATGAACATATTTCCACAGAGAAAGACACTCACAGACTTAGAAAGCAAACTATGCTCATCTGAAAGGAAAGGTGGGGGGAATGGATAAATTAAGATTAGTGTTACTGTATGCATACAAACACATATTATATACATATCTCAAAAAGACCGACCATATAGCAAGGGAGGTCTGCGGAACCCTCAGTAACATTTTACATGGGAAGAGGATCTGTACTTGAATAGACATATATAATGTACAAATGAACCAGATCGTGTACACCTAGGAGAAACAATATTCTAAGCTTTACCCCAATTAAAGCAATTTTTAAAACCAAGAAGAAATAATGAGACATAATCTTATGGGGGTTTCTCCATGCACATTCCAATGTAATTTACAACCTAGGAACACGACTTCCAGAAAGACTCTGCTGCCCTAGTACCCAGATTTGGGAATGGAGAAATGCTGCCTCCTTGAGGCCACTTCCCACAACAGCAGCTTTAAATCCATTGCCAAAGGTCACTAAATAGTCACCAAACTGGCAGTCCGGTAAATGACACCTGCTCTCTAAAAAAATTCTGGGGTGGAAAATCGACCGAAAAATTCAAAAGAGGGCAACCTTCCAAGAAGACAATTTCAAGAGTTATACTGTACTCCCAATTGTTTCCTTTTTTTAACAGAAAAGAAAACGGCAGAGAAAAATGATGAGTTTTACGAATTTTCAAAGACATGCAAACCCAAATTACAAAAACCTATCAGCTCACAGCAGCCAGAAGGGCCATTAGCATAAATGCTGCAAACAATAAATGCTGAAGCGATTGTGGAGAAATGCGTACCCTCGATTCTAAGGGGGACGTGGTAAGAGCCACTAATGAAAACACAAAGAAGGTGCTTTGAAAAGGGTAACACGGTGCTACCAGTCAATCAATCCCAACCACTGCTGGGCCTATCACCTGAGAAAATGAGAATCAAAAAGTCACAGGCTGGCAATCCTGCACGCCAACAATATTTACCATAGCCAACACTTGGAAGCAATGAAAATGTCCATCAACCGAGGAATGCACAAAGTAGAAGTGGTCCACGTACACAGTGGAAAACTACTCCAATGAAAAATAAAAAGTAAATTTAAAACACCAACAAAAGTAAGGAGACATCAGCTTGTGTGGGTTTGTCCGGGCACACTCCCCTCTAATTTATAACCGAGAAACACCACAGGCCGCAAGGGCTTTTCCCTAGGTACCAGGGTGGGGGACATAGAAAGGCTGCCACCCTCTGGCAGTTACCTGCAGAAGCAGCTTTAAAGGCTGTGCTAACGGTCATTTCATAGGAACAAGTACTGCAGAACTGTAAATGAAACCTGCCCTCAAAATGTCTTGAGGGGGGTCATGGCCAAAACATTTCAAAATGTGACACATACTTTAAGAGAACACTTTGAAGAACTAAGGGGGTAATCACAGCTTGAAAAATAAAAAGGACATGCCTTAAAGCTCAATTTCAACGGATTATGAGGCACGTGCGAATTCAACCGCAAAAAGGTATCAGCTCACACTTGTCAGAATCACCATCTTTAAGAAAACTACAAACAACAAATGCTGAAGGTGTTGTGGAGAAGTGCATACCCTCAACTTCAAGTGGGACGTAACTTGGAAAGGGCCACGAATGAGAACAGAATGGAGGTGCCTTAAAAAGGTCAACATTGAGCTACCATATGATCCAGCAGGCCCACTCCTCGACCTAAAATCTAAGAAGAGAGAATTGCAAAGACACAGGCAGGCAAATCTGCACTGCACAGTATTACAATAGCCAAGATATGGAAGTAACCAAAAAGTCCACCAACAGATGGGTGGACAAAGAAGAACTCCTCCATGTACAGATGGAATATTCGCTAGTGAAAAAAGTGAAACAATGCCATTTGCAGCACCATAGATGAGTCTAGACGTAATCACGCCACGTGTAGTAAGGGAGAAAGCAAAAGACACATATCCTATCATATCACTTTTAGGAGTTACTTAAAAATTGATACCAATGAAGATATTTCCACAGAGAAAGGCAACCACAGATTCATTAAAAAACTTATGGTTCACCAAGTAGAAAGGGATGAGGATTGGATACATTACCATATTGGGGTCAACAGAGATATACAAACCATGTGAAATATATACTCACCAAAGACGTACGGAAGACCAGGAGAGAGACTACTCAACATTGTGTCATAACCTACATGGAAAAAGGATGCGAGGAAGAATAGATACACGAATATGTGTGAAAGAACCACATCTTGCACACCTAGAACAAACAAACCATTGTAATCAAATTTGCTGGGATAAAAAATAAAAAGTAAATTACACATATCAACAAGAAGTAATGAGACATAAACTTACAGGGCTTTTTCCTGGCACATCCCATTCTAATTTACAACCTAGAACACCACTTCCATTAAGGCTCTGTTTCCCCAGTAACCAAATTTGGTAAAGGAGAAATGCTGCCACCTTCTGACCTTTCCCTGCAGGAGCAGCTTTAAACTCACAGCTCATGGTCACTTAACATTCCCAAGGACTCAGGGCTGTAAAGGACACCTGCCCTAAAAAATTGTGCTGAAGTAGGGAATGGACAAAAAAATTCAACACAGGCAAATGTTTCAAGAAGAGAGTATGAAGAGTTAAGTTTTACTCACGCTCTTTTAAAAAAAGAAAAGGAAAATGGATAAAAGCTCAACCTCAGGGAGTGTTAGACCCATGCAATCTAATCTACGAAAAGGTTTCAACTCACACCAGTCGACTGACCATCAGCAAAAAGTCTACAAACAATAAATGCTGAAGGGGTTTTAGGGAACTGTGTACCCTCTACCTGCTGGTGAGACGTAAAGGGGTAACAGCCAATAATGAGAACAGAAAGGAGCTGTGTTTAAAAGTAAAAATGGAGGCACCATTCAATCCGGCAGGCGCACCATTGGACCTCTCACCTGAGAAGACAAGAATCGAGAAGACACAGGCCGCAAAAGCTGCAGTGCAGCCTTATTCACAATAGCCAAGACAGTGAAGCAATCAAAATGTCCAACAAGAGGTGAATGGATAAAGAAGAAGTGGTCCATGTCCACAATGGAATATTAGCCATGGAAGACAATGAACCATTGCTCTCTGAGGCACCACAAATGAGTCTGGAGATAATCACGAACCATGAGGTAAGTCGGAAAGCAAAAGACCTATATTCTATGATATCACTTACAGGCGTTATCTAATAACTGACACAAATGAACATATTTCCACAGAGAAAGACACTCACAGACTTAGAAAGCAAACTATGCTCATCTGAAAGGAAAGGTGGGGGGAATGGATAAATTAAGATTAGTGTTACTGTATGCATACAAACACATATTATATACATATCTCAAAAAGACCGACCATATAGCAAGGGAGGTCTGCGGAACCCTCAGTAACATTTTACATGGGAAGAGGATCTGTACTTGAATAGACATATATAATGTACAAATGAACCAGATCGTGTACACCTAGGAGAAACAATATTCTAAGCTTTACCCCAATTAAAGCAATTTTTAAAACCAAGAAGAAATAATGAGACCTAATCTTATGGGGGTTTCTCCATGCACATTCCAATGTAATTTACAACCTAGGAACACGACTTCCAGAAAGACTCTGCTGCCCTAGTACCCAGATTTGGGAATGGAGAAATGCTGCCTCCTTGAGGCCACTTCCCACAACAGCAGCTTTAAATCCATTGCCAAAGGTCACTAAATAGTCACCAAACTGGCAGTCCGGTAAATGACACCTGCTCTCTAAAAAAATTCTGGGGTGGAAAATCGACCGAAAAATTCAAAAGAGGGCAACCTTCCAAGAAGACAATTTCAAGAGTTATACTGTACTCCCAATTGTTTCCTTTTTTTAACAGAAAAGAAAACGGCAGAGAAAAATGATGAGTTTTACGAATTTTCAAAGACATGCAAACCCAAATTACAAAAACCTATCAGCTCACAGCAGCCAGAAGGGCCATTAGCATAAATGCTGCAAACAATAAATGCTGAAGCGATTGTGGAGAAATGCGTACCCTCGATTCTAAGGGGGACGTGGTAAGAGCCACTAATGAAAACACAAAGAAGGTGCTTTGAAAAGGGTAACACGGTGCTACCAGTCAATCAATCCCAACCACTGCTGGGCCTATCACCTGAGAAAATGAGAATCAAAAAGTCACAGGCTGGCAATCCTGCACGCCAACAATATTTACCATAGCCAACACTTGGAAGCAATGAAAATGTCCATCAACCGAGGAATGCACAAAGTAGAAGTGCTCCACGTACACAGTGGAAAACTACTCCAATGAAAAATAAAAAGTAAATTTAAAACACCAACAAAAGTAAGGAGACATCAGCTTGTGTGGGTTTGTCCGGGCACACTCCCCTCTAATTTATAACCGAGAAACACCACAGGCCGCAAGGGCTTTTCCCTAGGTACCAGGGTGGGGGACATAGAAAGGCTGCCACCCTCTGGCAGTTACCTGCAGAAGCAGCTTTAAAGGCTGTGCTAACGGTCATTTCATAGGAACAAGTACTGCAGAACTGTAAATGAAACCTGCCCTCAAAATGTCTTGAGGGGGGTCATGGCCAAAACATTTCAAAATGTGACACATACTTTAAGAGAACACTTTGAAGAACTAAGGGGGTAATCACAGCTTGAAAAATAAAAAGGACATGCCTTAAAGCTCAATTTCAACGGATTATGAGGCACGTGCGAATTCAACCGCAAAAAGGTATCAGCTCACACTTGTCAGAATCACCATCTTTAAGAAAACTACAAACAACAAATGCTGAAGGTGTTGTGGAGAAGTGCATACCCTCAACTTCAAGTGGGACGTAACTTGGAAAGGGCCACGAATGAGAACAGAATGGAGGTGCCTTAAAAAGGTCAACATTGAGCTACCATATGATCCAGCAGGCCCACTCCTCGACCTAAAATCTAAGAAGAGAGAATTGCAAAGACACAGGCAGGCAAATCTGCACTGCACAGTATTACAATAGCCAAGATATGGAAGTAACCAAAAAGTCCACCAACAGATGGGTGGACAAAGAAGAACTCCTCCATGTACAGATGGAATATTCGCTAGTGAAAAAAGTGAAACAATGCCATTTGCAGCACCATAGATGAGTCTAGACGTAATCACGCCACGTGTAGTAAGGGAGAAAGCAAAAGACACATATCCTATCATATCACTTTTAGGAGTTACTTAAAAATTGATACCAATGAAGATATTTCCACAGAGAAAGGCAACCACAGATTCATTAAAAAACTTATGGTTCACCAAGTAGAAAGGGATGAGGATTGGATACATTACCATATTGGGGTCAACAGAGATATACAAACCATGTGAAATATATACTCACCAAAGACGTACGGAAGACCAGGAGAGAGACTACTCAACATTGTGTCATAACCTACATGGAAAAAGGATGCGAGGAAGAATAGATACACGAATATGTGTGAAAGAACCACATCTTGCACACCTAGAACAAACAAACCATTGCAATCAAATTTGCTGGGATAAAAAATAAAAAGTAAATTACACATATCAACAAGAAGTAATGAGACATAAACTTACAGGGCTTTTTCCTGGCACATCCCATTCTAATTTACAACCTAGAACACCACTTCCATTAAGGCTCTGTTTCCCCAGTAACCAAATTTGGTAAAGGAGAAATGCTGCCACCTTCTGACCTTTCCCTGCAGGAGCAGCTTTAAACTCACAGCTCATGGTCACTTAACATTCCCAAGGACTCAGGGCTGTAAAGGACACCTGCCCTAAAAAATTGTGCTGAAGTAGGGAATGGACAAAAAAATTCAACACAGGCAAATGTTTCAAGAAGAGAGTATGAAGAGTTAAGTTTTACTCACGCTCTTTTAAAAAAAGAAAAGGAAAATGGATAAAAGCTCAACCTCAGGGAGTGTTAGACCCATGCAATCTAATCTACGAAAAGGTTTCAACTCACACCAGTCGACTGACCATCAGCAAAAAGTCTACAAACAATAAATGCTGAAGGGGTTTTAGGGAACTGTGTACCCTCTACCTGCTGGTGAGACGTAAAGGGGTAACAGCCAATAATGAGAACAGAAAGGAGCTGTGTTTAAAAGTAAAAATGGAGGCACCATTCAATCCGGCAGGCGCACCATTGGACCTCTCACCTGAGAAGACAAGAATCGAGAAGACACAGGCCGCAAAAGCTGCAGTGCAGCCTTATTCACAATAGCCAAGACAGTGAAGCAATCAAAATGTCCAACAAGAGGTGAATGGATAAAGAAGAAGTGGTCCATGTCCACAATGGAATATTAGCCATGGAAGACAATGAACCATTGCTCTCTGAGGCACCACAAATGAGTCTGGAGATAATCACGAACCATGAGGTAAGTCGGAAAGCAAAAGACCTATATTCTATGATATCACTTACAGGCGTTATCTAATAACTGACACAAATGAACATATTTCCACAGAGAAAGACACTCACAGACTTAGAAAGCAAACTATGCTCATCTGAAAGGAAAGGTGGGGGGAATGGATAAATTAAGATTAGTGTTACTGTATGCATACAAACACATATTATATACATATCTCAAAAAGACCGACCATATAGCAAGGGAGGTCTGCGGAACCCTCAGTAACATTTTACATGGGAAGAGGATCTGTACTTGAATAGACATATATAATGTACAAATGAACCAGATCGTGTACACCTAGGAGAAACAATATTCTAAGCTTTACCCCAATTAAAGCAATTTTTAAAACCAAGAAGAAATAATGAGACCTAATCTTATGGGGGTTTCTCCATGCACATTCCAATGTAATTTACAACCTAGGAACACGACTTCCAGAAAGACTCTGCTGCCCTAGTACCCAGATTTGGGAATGGAGAAATGCTGCCTCCTTGAGGCCACTTCCCACAACAGCAGCTTTAAATCCATTGCCAAAGGTCACTAAATAGTCACCAAACTGGCAGTCCGGTAAATGACACCTGCTCTCTAAAAAAATTCTGGGGTGGAAAATCGACCGAAAAATTCAAAAGAGGGCAACCTTCCAAGAAGACAATTTCAAGAGTTATACTGTACTCCCAATTGTTTCCTTTTTTTAACAGAAAAGAAAACGGCAGAGAAAAATGATGAGTTTTACGAATTTTCAAAGACATGCAAACCCAAATTACAAAAACCTATCAGCTCACAGCAGCCAGAAGGGCCATTAGCATAAATGCTGCAAACAATAAATGCTGAAGCGATTGTGGAGAAATGCGTACCCTCGATTCTAAGGGGGACGTGGTAAGAGCCACTAATGAAAACACAAAGAAGGTGCTTTGAAAAGGGTAACACGGTGCTACCAGTCAATCAATCCCAACCACTGCTGGGCCTATCACCTGAGAAAATGAGAATCAAAAAGTCACAGGCTGGCAATCCTGCACGCCAACAATATTTACCATAGCCAACACTTGGAAGCAATGAAAATGTCCATCAACCGAGGAATGCACAAAGTAGAAGTGGTCCACGTACACAGTGGAAAACTACTCCAATGAAAAATAAAAAGTAAATTTAAAACACCAACAAAAGTAAGGAGACATCAGCTTGTGTGGGTTTGTCCGGGCACACTCCCCTCTAATTTATAACCGAGAAACACCACAGGCCGCAAGGGCTTTTCCCTAGGTACCAGGGTGGGGGACATAGAAAGGCTGCCACCCTCTGGCAGTTACCTGCAGAAGCAGCTTTAAAGGCTGTGCTAACGGTCATTTCATAGGAACAAGTACTGCAGAACTGTAAATGAAACCTGCCCTCAAAATGTCTTGAGGGGGGTCATGGCCAAAACATTTCAAAATGTGACACATACTTTAAGAGAACACTTTGAAGAACTAAGGGGGTAATCACAGCTTGAAAAATAAAAAGGACATGCCTTAAAGCTCAATTTCAACGGATTATGAGGCACGTGCGAATTCAACCGCAAAAAGGTATCAGCTCACACTTGTCAGAATCACCATCTTTAAGAAAACTACAAACAACAAATGCTGAAGGTGTTGTGGAGAAGTGCATACCCTCAACTTCAAGTGGGACGTAACTTGGAAAGGGCCACGAATGAGAACAGAATGGAGGTGCCTTAAAAAGGTCAACATTGAGCTACCATATGATCCAGCAGGCCCACTCCTCGACCTAAAATCTAAGAAGAGAGAATTGCAAAGACACAGGCAGGCAAATCTGCACTGCACAGTATTACAATAGCCAAGATATGGAAGTAACCAAAAAGTCCACCAACAGATGGGTGGACAAAGAAGAACTCCTCCATGTACAGATGGAATATTCGCTAGTGAAAAAAGTGAAACAATGCCATTTGCAGCACCATAGATGAGTCTAGACGTAATCACGCCACGTGTAGTAAGGGAGAAAGCAAAGGACACATATCCTATCATATCACTTTTAGGAGTTACTTAAAAATTGATACCAATGAAGATATTTCCACAGAGAAAGGCAACCACAGATTCATTAAAAAACTTATGGTTCACCAAGTAGAAAGGGATGAGGATTGGATACATTACCATATTGGGGTCAACAGAGATATACAAACCATGTGAAATATATACTCACCAAAGACGTACGGAAGACCAGGAGAGAGACTACTCAACATTGTGTCATAACCTACATGGAAAAAGGATGCGAGGAAGAATAGATACACGAATATGTGTGAAAGAACCACATCTTGCACACCTAGAACAAACAAACCATTGTAATCAAATTTGCTGGGATAAAAAATAAAAAGTAAATTGCACATATCAACAAGAAGTAATGAGACATAAACTTACAGGGCTTTTTCCTGGCACATTCCATTCTAATTTACAACCTAGAACACCACTTCCATTAAGGCTCTGTTTCCCCAGTAACCAAATTTGGTAAAGGAGAAATGCTGCCACCTTCTGACCTTTCCCTGCAGGAGCAGCTTTAAACTCACAGCTCATGGTCACTTAACATTCCCAAGGACTCAGGGCTGTAAAGGACACCTGCCCTAAAAAATTGTGCTGAAGTAGGGAATGGACAAAAAAATTCAACACAGGCAAATGTTTCAAGAAGAGAGTATGAAGAGTTAAGTTTTACTCACGCTCTTTTAAAAAAAGAAAAGGAAAATGGATAAAAGCTCAACCTCAGGGAGTGTTAGACCCATGCAATCTAATCTACGAAAAGGTTTCAACTCACACCAGTCGACTGACCATCAGCAAAAAGTCTACAAACAATAAATGCTGAAGGGGTTTTAGGGAACTGTGTACCCTCTACCTGCTGGTGAGAGGTAAAGGGGTAACAGCCAATAATGAGAACAGAAAGGAGCTGTGTTTAAAAGTAAAAATGGAGGCACCATTCAATCCGGCAGGCGCACCATTGGACCTCTCACCTGAGAAGACAAGAATCGAGAAGACACAGGCCGCAAAAGCTGCAGTGCAGCCTTATTCACAATAGCCAAGACAGTGAAGCAATCAAAATGTCCAACAAGAGGTGAATGGATAAAGAAGAAGTGGTCCATGTCCACAATGGAATATTAGCCATGGAAGACAATGAACCATTGCTCTCTGAGGCACCACAAATGAGTCTGGAGATAATCACGAACCATGAGGTAAGTCGGAAAGCAAAAGACCTATATTCTATGATATCACTTACAGGCGTTATCTAATAACTGACACAAATGAACATATTTCCACAGAGAAAGACACTCACAGACTTAGAAAGCAAACTATGCTCATCTGAAAGGAAAGGTGGGGGGAATGGATAAATTAAGATTAGTGTTACTGTATGCATACAAACACATATTATATACATATCTCAAAAAGACCGACCATATAGCAAGGGAGGTCTGCGGAACCCTCAGTAACATTTTACATGGGAAGAGGATCTGTACTTGAATAGACATATATAATGTACAAATGAACCAGATCGTGTACACCTAGGAGAAACAATATTCTAAGCTTTACCCCAATTAAAGCAATTTTTAAAACCAAGAAGAAATAATGAGACATAATCTTATGGGGGTTTCTCCATGCACATTCCAATGTAATTTACAACCTAGGAACACGACTTCCAGAAAGACTCTGCTGCCCTAATACCCAGATTTGGGAATGGAGAAATGCTGCCTCCTTGAGGCCACTTCCCACAACAGCAGCTTTAAATCCATTGCCAAAGGTCACTAAATAGTCACCAAACTGGCAGTCCGGTAAATGACACCTGCTCTCTAAAAAAATTCTGGGGTGGAAAATCGACCGAAAAATTCAAAAGAGGGCAACCTTCCAAGAAGACAATTTCAAGAGTTATACTGTACTCCCAATTGTTTCCTTTTTTTAACAGAAAAGAAAACGGCAGAGAAAAATGATGAGTTTTACGAATTTTCAAAGACATGCAAACCCAAATTACAAAAACCTATCAGCTCACAGCAGCCAGAAGGGCCATTAGCATAAATGCTGCAAACAATAAATGCTGAAGCGATTGTGGAGAAATGCGTACCCTCGATTCTAAGGGGGACGTGGTAAGAGCCACTAATGAAAACACAAAGAAGGTGCTTTGAAAAGGGTAACACGGTGCTACCAGTCAATCAATCCCAACCACTGCTGGGCCTATCACCTGAGAAAATGAGAATCAAAAAGTCACAGGCTGGCAATCCTGCACGCCAACAATATTTACCATAGCCAACACTTGGAAGCAATGAAAATGTCCATCAACCGAGGAATGCACAAAGTAGAAGTGGTCCACGTACACAGTGGAAAACTACTCCAATGAAAAATAAAAAGTAAATTTAAAACACCAACAAAAGTAAGGAGACATCAGCTTGTGTGGGTTTGTCCGGGCACACTCCCCTCTAATTTATAACCGAGAAACACCACAGGCCGCAAGGGCTTTTCCCTAGGTACCAGGGTGGGGGACATAGAAAGGCTGCCACCCTCTGGCAGTTACCTGCAGAAGCAGCTTTAAAGGCTGTGCTAACGGTCATTTCATAGGAACAAGTACTGCAGAACTGTAAATGAAACCTGCCCTCAAAATGTCTTGAGGGGGGTCATGGCCAAAACATTTCAAAATGTGACACATACTTTAAGAGAACACTTTGAAGAACTAAGGGGGTAATCACAGCTTGAAAAATAAAAAGGACATGCCTTAAAGCTCAATTTCAACGGATTATGAGGCACGTGCGAATTCAACCGCAAAAAGGTATCAGCTCACACTTGTCAGAATCACCATCTTTAAGAAAACTACAAACAACAAATGCTGAAGGTGTTGTGGAGAAGTGCATACCCTCAACTTCAAGTGGGACGTAACTTGGAAAGGGCCACGAATGAGAACAGAATGGAGGTGCCTTAAAAAGGTCAACATTGAGCTACCATATGATCCAGCAGGCCCACTCCTCGACCTAAAATCTAAGAAGAGAGAATTGCAAAGACACAGGCAGGCAAATCTGCACTGCACAGTATTACAATAGCCAAGATATGGAAGTAACCAAAAAGTCCACCAACAGATGGGTGGACAAAGAAGAACTCCTCCATGTACAGATGGAATATTCGCTAGTGAAAAAAGTGAAACAATGCCATTTGCAGCACCATAGATGAGTCTAGACGTAATCACGCCACGTGTAGTAAGGGAGAAAGCAAAGGACACATATCCTATCATATCACTTTTAGGAGTTACTTAAAAATTGATACCAATGAAGATATTTCCACAGAGAAAGGCAACCACAGATTCATTAAAAAACTTATGGTTCACCAAGTAGAAAGGGATGAGGATTGGATACATTACCATATTGGGGTCAACAGAGATATACAAACCATGTGAAATATATACTCACCAAAGACGTACGGAAGACCAGGAGAGAGACTACTCAACATTGTGTCATAACCTACATGGAAAAAGGATGCGAGGAAGAATAGATACACGAATATGTGTGAAAGAACCACATCTTGCACACCTAGAACAAACAAACCATTGTAATCAAATTTGCTGGGATAAAAAATAAAAAGTAAATTGCACATATCAACAAGAAGTAATGAGACATAAACTTACAGGGCTTTTTCCTGGCACATTCCATTCTAATTTACAACCTAGAACACCACTTCCATTAAGGCTCTGTTTCCCCAGTAACCAAATTTGGTAAAGGAGAAATGCTGCCACCTTCTGACCTTTCCCTGCAGGAGCAGCTTTAAACTCACAGCTCATGGTCACTTAACATTCCCAAGGACTCAGGGCTGTAAAGGACACCTGCCCTAAAAAATTGTGCTGAAGTAGGGAATGGACAAAAAAATTCAACACAGGCAAATGTTTCAAGAAGAGAGTATGAAGAGTTAAGTTTTACTCACGCTCTTTTAAAAAAAGAAAAGGAAAATGGATAAAAGCTCAACCTCAGGGAGTGTTAGACCCATGCAATCTAATCTACGAAAAGGTTTCAACTCACACCAGTCGACTGACCATCAGCAAAAAGTCTACAAACAATAAATGCTGAAGGGGTTTTAGGGAACTGTGTACCCTCTACCTGCTGGTGAGAGGTAAAGGGGTAACAGCCAATAATGAGAACAGAAAGGAGCTGTGTTTAAAAGTAAAAATGGAGGCACCATTCAATCCGGCAGGCGCACCATTGGACCTCTCACCTGAGAAGACAAGAATCGAGAAGACACAGGCCGCAAAAGCTGCAGTGCAGCCTTATTCACAATAGCCAAGACAGTGAAGCAATCAAAATGTCCAACAAGAGGTGAATGGATAAAGAAGAAGTGGTCCATGTCCACAATGGAATATTAGCCATGGAAGACAATGAACCATTGCTCTCTGAGGCACCACAAATGAGTCTGGAGATAATCACGAACCATGAGGTAAGTCGGAAAGCAAAAGACCTATATTCTATGATATCACTTACAGGCGTTATCTAATAACTGACACAAATGAACATATTTCCACAGAGAAAGACACTCACAGACTTAGAAAGCAAACTATGCTCATCTGAAAGGAAAGGTGGGGGGAATGGATAAATTAAGATTAGTGTTACTGTATGCATACAAACACATATTATATACATATCTCAAAAAGACCGACCATATAGCAAGGGAGGTCTGCGGAACCCTCAGTAACATTTTACATGGGAAGAGGATCTGTACTTGAATAGACATATATAATGTACAAATGAACCAGATCGTGTACACCTAGGAGAAACAATATTCTAAGCTTTACCCCAATTAAAGCAATTTTTAAAACCAAGAAGAAATAATGAGACCTAATCTTATGGGGGTTTCTCCATGCACATTCCAATGTAATTTACAACCTAGGAACACGACTTCCAGAAAGACTCTGCTGCCCTAGTACCCAGATTTGGGAATGGAGAAATGCTGCCTCCTTGAGGCCACTTCCCACAACAGCAGCTTTAAATCCATTGCCAAAGGTCACTAAATAGTCACCAAACTGGCAGTCCGGTAAATGACACCTGCTCTCTAAAAAAATTCTGGGGTGGAAAATCGACCGAAAAATTCAAAAGAGGGCAACCTTCCAAGAAGACAATTTCAAGAGTTATACTGTACTCCCAATTGTTTCCTTTTTTTAACAGAAAAGAAAACGGCAGAGAAAAATGATGAGTTTTACGAATTTTCAAAGACATGCAAACCCAAATTACAAAAACCTATCAGCTCACAGCAGCCAGAAGGGCCATTAGCATAAATGCTGCAAACAATAAATGCTGAAGCGATTGTGGAGAAATGCGTACCCTCGATTCTAAGGGGGACGTGGTAAGAGCCACTAATGAAAACACAAAGAAGGTGCTTTGAAAAGGGTAACACGGTGCTACCAGTCAATCAATCCCAACCACTGCTGGGCCTATCACCTGAGAAAATGAGAATCAAAAAGTCACAGGCTGGCAATCCTGCACGCCAACAATATTTACCATAGCCAACACTTGGAAGCAATGAAAATGTCCATCAACCGAGGAATGCACAAAGTAGAAGTGGTCCACGTACACAGTGGAAAACTACTCCAATGAAAAATAAAAAGTAAATTTAAAACACCAACAAAAGTAAGGAGACATCAGCTTGTGTGGGTTTGTCCGGGCACACTCCCCTCTAATTTATAACCGAGAAACACCACAGGCCGCAAGGGCTTTTCCCTAGGTACCAGGGTGGGGGACATAGAAAGGCTGCCACCCTCTGGCAGTTACCTGCAGAAGCAGCTTTAAAGGCTGTGCTAATGGTCATTTCATAGGAACAAGTACTGCAGAACTGTAAATGAAACCTGCCCTCAAAATGTCTTGAGGGGGGTCATGGCCAAAACATTTCAAAATGTGACACATACTTTAAGAGAACACTTTGAAGAACTAAGGGGGTAATCACAGCTTGAAAAATAAAAAGGACATGCCTTAAAGCTCAATTTCAACGGATTATGAGGCACGTGCGAATTCAACCGCAAAAAGGTATCAGCTCACACTTGTCAGAATCACCATCTTTAAGAAAACTACAAACAACAAATGCTGAAGGTGTTGTGGAGAAGTGCATACCCTCAACTTCAAGTGGGACGTAACTTGGAAAGGGCCACGAATGAGAACAGAATGGAGGTGCCTTAAAAAGGTCAACATTGAGCTACCATATGATCCAGCAGGCCCACTCCTCGACCTAAAATCTAAGAAGAGAGAATTGCAAAGACACAGGCAGGCAAATCTGCACTGCACAGTATTACAATAGCCAAGATATGGAAGTAACCAAAAAGTCCACCAACAGATGGGTGGACAAAGAAGAACTCCTCCATGTACAGATGGAATATTCGCTAGTGAAAAAAGTGAAACAATGCCATTTGCAGCACCATAGATGAGTCTAGACGTAATCACGCCACGTGTAGTAAGGGAGAAAGCAAAGGACACATATCCTATCATATCACTTTTAGGAGTTACTTAAAAATTGATACCAATGAAGATATTTCCACAGAGAAAGGCAACCACAGATTCATTAAAAAACTTATGGTTCACCAAGTAGAAAGGGATGAGGATTGGATACATTACCATATTGGGGTCAACAGAGATATACAAACCATGTGAAATATATACTCACCAAAGACGTACGGAAGACCAGGAGAGAGACTACTCAACATTGTGTCATAACCTACATGGAAAAAGGATGCGAGGAAGAATAGATACACGAATATGTGTGAAAGAACCACATCTTGCACACCTAGAACAAACAAACCATTGTAATCAAATTTGCTGGGATAAAAAATAAAAAGTAAATTACACATATCAACAAGAAGTAATGAGACATAAACTTACAGGGCTTTTTCCTGGCACATTCCATTCTAATTTACAACCTAGAACACCACTTCCATTAAGGCTCTGTTTCCCCAGTAACCAAATTTGGTAAAGGAGAAATGCTGCCACCTTCTGACCTTTCCCTGCAGGAGCAGCTTTAAACTCACAGCTCATGGTCACTTAACATTCCCAAGGACTCAGGGCTGTAAAGGACACCTGCCCTAAAAAATTGTGCTGAAGTAGGGAATGGACAAAAAAATTCAACACAGGCAAATGTTTCAAGAAGAGAGTATGAAGAGTTAAGTTTTACTCACGCTCTTTTAAAAAAAGAAAAGGAAAATGGATAAAAGCTCAACCTCAGGGAGTGTTAGACCCATGCAATCTAATCTACGAAAAGGTTTCAACTCACACCAGTCGACTGACCATCAGCAAAAAGTCTACAAACAATAAATGCTGAAGGGGTTTTAGGGAACTGTGTACCCTCTACCTGCTGGTGAGAGGTAAAGGGGTAACAGCCAATAATGAGAACAGAAAGGAGCTGTGTTTAAAAGTAAAAATGGAGGCACCATTCAATCCGGCAGGCGCACCATTGGACCTCTCACCTGAGAAGACAAGAATCGAGAAGACACAGGCCGCAAAAGCTGCAGTGCAGCCTTATTCACAATAGCCAAGACAGTGAAGCAATCAAAATGTCCAACAAGAGGTGAATGGATAAAGAAGAAGTGGTCCATGTCCACAATGGAATATTAGCCATGGAAGACAATGAACCATTGCTCTCTGAGGCACCACAAATGAGTCTGGAGATAATCACGAACCATGAGGTAAGTCGGAAAGCAAAAGACCTATATTCTATGATATCACTTACAGGCGTTATCTAATAACTGACACAAATGAACATATTTCCACAGAGAAAGACACTCACAGACTTAGAAAGCAAACTATGCTCATCTGAAAGGAAAGGTGGGGGGAATGGATAAATTAAGATTAGTGTTACTGTATGCATACAAACACATATTATATACATATCTCAAAAAGACCGACCATATAGCAAGGGAGGTCTGCGGAACCCTCAGTAACATTTTACATGGGAAGAGGATCTGTACTTGAATAGACATATATAATGTACAAATGAACCAGATCGTGTACACCTAGGAGAAACAATATTCTAAGCTTTACCCCAATTAAAGCAATTTTTAAAACCAAGAAGAAATAATGAGACATAATCTTATGGGGGTTTCTCCATGCACATTCCAATGTAATTTACAACCTAGGAACACGACTTCCAGAAAGACTCTGCTGCCCTAGTACCCAGATTTGGGAATGGAGAAATGCTGCCTCCTTGAGGCCACTTCCCACAACAGCAGCTTTAAATCCATTGCCAAAGGTCACTAAATAGTCACCAAACTGGCAGTCCGGTAAATGACACCTGCTCTCTAAAAAAATTCTGGGGTGGAAAATCGACCGAAAAATTCAAAAGAGGGCAACCTTCCAAGAAGACAATTTCAAGAGTTATACTGTACTCCCAATTGTTTCCTTTTTTTAACAGAAAAGAAAACGGCAGAGAAAAATGATGAGTTTTACGAATTTTCAAAGACATGCAAACCCAAATTACAAAAACCTATCAGCTCACAGCAGCCAGAAGGGCCATTAGCATAAATGCTGCAAACAATAAATGCTGAAGCGATTGTGGAGAAATGCGTACCCTCGATTCTAAGGGGGACGTGGTAAGAGCCACTAATGAAAACACAAAGAAGGTGCTTTGAAAAGGGTAACACGGTGCTACCAGTCAATCAATCCCAACCACTGCTGGGCCTATCACCTGAGAAAATGAGAATCAAAAAGTCACAGGCTGGCAATCCTGCACGCCAACAATATTTACCATAGCCAACACTTGGAAGCAATGAAAATGTCCATCAACCGAGGAATGCACAAAGTAGAAGTGGTCCACGTACACAGTGGAAAACTACTCCAATGAAAAATAAAAAGTAAATTTAAAACACCAACAAAAGTAAGGAGACATCAGCTTGTGTGGGTTTGTCCGGGCACACTCCCCTCTAATTTATAACCGAGAAACACCACAGGCCGCAAGGGCTTTTCCCTAGGTACCAGGGTGGGGGACATAGAAAGGCTGCCACCCTCTGGCAGTTACCTGCAGAAGCAGCTTTAAAGGCTGTGCTAACGGTCATTTCATAGGAACAAGTACTGCAGAACTGTAAATGAAACCTGCCCTCAAAATGTCTTGAGGGGGGTCATGGCCAAAACATTTCAAAATGTGACACATACTTTAAGAGAACACTTTGAAGAACTAAGGGGGTAATCACAGCTTGAAAAATAAAAAGGACATGCCTTAAAGCTCAATTTCAACGGATTATGAGGCACGTGCGAATTCAACCGCAAAAAGGTATCAGCTCACACTTGTCAGAATCACCATCTTTAAGAAAACTACAAACAACAAATGCTGAAGGTGTTGTGGAGAAGTGCATACCCTCAACTTCAAGTGGGACGTAACTTGGAAAGGGCCACGAATGAGAACAGAATGGAGGTGCCTTAAAAAGGTCAACATTGAGCTACCATATGATCCAGCAGGCCCACTCCTCGACCTAAAATCTAAGAAGAGAGAATTGCAAAGACACAGGCAGGCAAATCTGCACTGCACAGTATTACAATAGCCAAGATATGGAAGTAACCAAAAAGTCCACCAACAGATGGGTGGACAAAGAAGAACTCCTCCATGTACAGATGGAATATTCGCTAGTGAAAAAAGTGAAACAATGCCATTTGCAGCACCATAGATGAGTCTAGACGTAATCACGCCACGTGTAGTAAGGGAGAAAGCAAAGGACACATATCCTATCATATCACTTTTAGGAGTTACTTAAAAATTGATACCAATGAAGATATTTCCACAGAGAAAGGCAACCACAGATTCATTAAAAAACTTATGGTTCACCAAGTAGAAAGGGATGAGGATTGGATACATTACCATATTGGGGTCAACAGAGATATACAAACCATGTGAAATATATACTCACCAAAGACGTACGGAAGACCAGGAGAGAGACTACTCAACATTGTGTCATAACCTACATGGAAAAAGGATGCGAGGAAGAATAGATACACGAATATGTGTGAAAGAACCACATCTTGCACACCTAGAACAAACAAACCATTGTAATCAAATTTGCTGGGATAAAAAATAAAAAGTAAATTACACATATCAACAAGAAGTAATGAGACATAAACTTACAGGGCTTTTTCCTGGCACATTCCATTCTAATTTACAACCTAGAACACCACTTCCATTAAGGCTCTGTTTCCCCAGTAACCAAATTTGGTAAAGGAGAAATGCTGCCACCTTCTGACCTTTCCCTGCAGGAGCAGCTTTAAACTCACAGCTCATGGTCACTTAACATTCCCAAGGACTCAGGGCTGTAAAGGACACCTGCCCTAAAAAATTGTGCTGAAGTAGGGAATGGACAAAAAAATTCAACACAGGCAAATGTTTCAAGAAGAGAGTATGAAGAGTTAAGTTTTACTCACGCTCTTTTAAAAAAAGAAAAGGAAAATGGATAAAAGCTCAACCTCAGGGAGTGTTAGACCCATGCAATCTAATCTACGAAAAGGTTTCAACTCACACCAGTCGACTGACCATCAGCAAAAAGTCTACAAACAATAAATGCTGAAGGGGTTTTAGGGAACTGTGTACCCTCTACCTGCTGGTGAGAGGTAAAGGGGTAACAGCCAATAATGAGAACAGAAAGGAGCTGTGTTTAAAAGTAAAAATGGAGGCACCATTCAATCCGGCAGGCGCACCATTGGACCTCTCACCTGAGAAGACAAGAATCGAGAAGACACAGGCCGCAAAAGCTGCAGTGCAGCCTTATTCACAATAGCCAAGACAGTGAAGCAATCAAAATGTCCAACAAGAGGTGAATGGATAAAGAAGAAGTGGTCCATGTCCACAATGGAATATTAGCCATGGAAGACAATGAACCATTGCTCTCTGAGGCACCACAAATGAGTCTGGAGATAATCACGAACCATGAGGTAAGTCGGAAAGCAAAAGACCTATATTCTATGATATCACTTACAGGCGTTATCTAATAACTGACACAAATGAACATATTTCCACAGAGAAAGACACTCACAGACTTAGAAAGCAAACTATGCTCATCTGAAAGGAAAGGTGGGGGGAATGGATAAATTAAGATTAGTGTTACTGTATGCATACAAACACATATTATATACATATCTCAAAAAGACCGACCATATAGCAAGGGAGGTCTGCGGAACCCTCAGTAACATTTTACATGGGAAGAGGATCTGTACTTGAATAGACATATATAATGTACAAATGAACCAGATCGTGTACACCTAGGAGAAACAATATTCTAAGCTTTACCCCAATTAAAGCAATTTTTAAAACCAAGAAGAAATAATGAGACATAATCTTATGGGGGTTTCTCCATGCACATTCCAATGTAATTTACAACCTAGGAACACGACTTCCAGAAAGACTCTGCTGCCCTAGTACCCAGATTTGGGAATGGAGAAATGCTGCCTCCTTGAGGCCACTTCCCACAACAGCAGCTTTAAATCCATTGCCAAAGGTCACTAAATAGTCACCAAACTGGCAGTCCGGTAAATGACACCTGCTCTCTAAAAAAATTCTGGGGTGGAAAATCGACCGAAAAATTCAAAAGAGGGCAACCTTCCAAGAAGACAATTTCAAGAGTTATACTGTACTCCCAATTGTTTCCTTTTTTTAACAGAAAAGAAAACGGCAGAGAAAAATGATGAGTTTTACGAATTTTCAAAGACATGCAAACCCAAATTACAAAAACCTATCAGCTCACAGCAGCCAGAAGGGCCATTAGCATAAATGCTGCAAACAATAAATGCTGAAGCGATTGTGGAGAAATGCGTACCCTCGATTCTAAGGGGGACGTGGTAAGAGCCACTAATGAAAACACAAAGAAGGTGCTTTGAAAAGGGTAACACGGTGCTACCAGTCAATCAATCCCAACCACTGCTGGGCCTATCACCTGAGAAAATGAGAATCAAAAAGTCACAGGCTGGCAATCCTGCACGCCAACAATATTTACCATAGCCAACACTTGGAAGCAATGAAAATGTCCATCAACCGAGGAATGCACAAAGTAGAAGTGGTCCACGTACACAGTGGAAAACTACTCCAATGAAAAATAAAAAGTAAATTTAAAACACCAACAAAAGTAAGGAGACATCAGCTTGTGTGGGTTTGTCCGGGCACACTCCCCTCTAATTTATAACCGAGAAACACCACAGGCCGCAAGGGCTTTTCCCTAGGTACCAGGGTGGGGGACATAGAAAGGCTGCCACCCTCTGGCAGTTACCTGCAGAAGCAGCTTTAAAGGCTGTGCTAACGGTCATTTCATAGGAACAAGTACTGCAGAACTGTAAATGAAACCTGCCCTCAAAATGTCTTGAGGGGGGTCATGGCCAAAACATTTCAAAATGTGACACATACTTTAAGAGAACACTTTGAAGAACTAAGGGGGTAATCACAGCTTGAAAAATAAAAAGGACATGCCTTAAAGCTCAATTTCAACGGATTATGAGGCACGTGCGAATTCAACCGCAAAAAGGTATCAGCTCACACTTGTCAGAATCACCATCTTTAAGAAAACTACAAACAACAAATGCTGAAGGTGTTGTGGAGAAGTGCATACCCTCAACTTCAAGTGGGACGTAACTTGGAAAGGGCCACGAATGAGAACAGAATGGAGGTGCCTTAAAAAGGTCAACATTGAGCTACCATATGATCCAGCAGGCCCACTCCTCGACCTAAAATCTAAGAAGAGAGAATTGCAAAGACACAGGCAGGCAAATCTGCACTGCACAGTATTACAATAGCCAAGATATGGAAGTAACCAAAAAGTCCACCAACAGATGGGTGGACAAAGAAGAACTCCTCCATGTACAGATGGAATATTCGCTAGTGAAAAAAGTGAAACAATGCCATTTGCAGCACCATAGATGAGTCTAGACGTAATCACGCCACGTGTAGTAAGGGAGAAAGCAAAGGACACATATCCTATCATATCACTTTTAGGAGTTACTTAAAAATTGATACCAATGAAGATATTTCCACAGAGAAAGGCAACCACAGATTCATTAAAAAACTTATGGTTCACCAAGTAGAAAGGGATGAGGATTGGATACATTACCATATTGGGGTCAACAGAGATATACAAACCATGTGAAATATATACTCACCAAAGACGTACGGAAGACCAGGAGAGAGACTACTCAACATTGTGTCATAACCTACATGGAAAAAGGATGCGAGGAAGAATAGATACACGAATATGTGTGAAAGAACCACATCTTGCACACCTAGAACAAACAAACCATTGTAATCAAATTTGCTGGGATAAAAAATAAAAAGTAAATTACACATATCAACAAGAAGTAATGAGACATAAACTTACAGGGCTTTTTCCTGGCACATTCCATTCTAATTTACAACCTAGAACACCACTTCCATTAAGGCTCTGTTTCCCCAGTAACCAAATTTGGTAAAGGAGAAATGCTGCCACCTTCTGACCTTTCCCTGCAGGAGCAGCTTTAAACTCACAGCTCATGGTCACTTAACATTCCCAAGGACTCAGGGCTGTAAAGGACACCTGCCCTAAAAAATTGTGCTGAAGTAGGGAATGGACAAAAAAATTCAACACAGGCAAATGTTTCAAGAAGAGAGTATGAAGAGTTAAGTTTTACTCACGCTCTTTTAAAAAAAGAAAAGGAAAATGGATAAAAGCTCAACCTCAGGGAGTGTTAGACCCATGCAATCTAATCTACGAAAAGGTTTCAACTCACACCAGTCGACTGACCATCAGCAAAAAGTCTACAAACAATAAATGCTGAAGGGGTTTTAGGGAACTGTGTACCCTCTACCTGCTGGTGAGAGGTAAAGGGGTAACAGCCAATAATGAGAACAGAAAGGAGCTGTGTTTAAAAGTAAAAATGGAGGCACCATTCAATCCGGCAGGCGCACCATTGGACCTCTCACCTGAGAAGACAAGAATCGAGAAGACACAGGCCGCAAAAGCTGCAGTGCAGCCTTATTCACAATAGCCAAGACAGTGAAGCAATCAAAATGTCCAACAAGAGGTGAATGGATAAAGAAGAAGTGGTCCATGTCCACAATGGAATATTAGCCATGGAAGACAATGAACCATTGCTCTCTGAGGCACCACAAATGAGTCTGGAGATAATCACGAACCATGAGGTAAGTCGGAAAGCAAAAGACCTATATTCTATGATATCACTTACAGGCGTTATCTAATAACTGACACAAATGAACATATTTCCACAGAGAAAGACACTCACAGACTTAGAAAGCAAACTATGCTCATCTGAAAGGAAAGGTGGGGGGAATGGATAAATTAAGATTAGTGTTACTGTATGCATACAAACACATATTATATACATATCTCAAAAAGACCGACCATATAGCAAGGGAGGTCTGCGGAACCCTCAGTAACATTTTACATGGGAAGAGGATCTGTACTTGAATAGACATATATAATGTACAAATGAACCAGATCGTGTACACCTAGGAGAAACAATATTCTAAGCTTTACCCCAATTAAAGCAATTTTTAAAACCAAGAAGAAATAATGAGACATAATCTTATGGGGGTTTCTCCATGCACATTCCAATGTAATTTACAACCTAGGAACACGACTTCCAGAAAGACTCTGCTGCCCTAGTACCCAGATTTGGGAATGGAGAAATGCTGCCTCCTTGAGGCCACTTCCCACAACAGCAGCTTTAAATCCATTGCCAAAGGTCACTAAATAGTCACCAAACTGGCAGTCCGGTAAATGACACCTGCTCTCTAAAAAAATTCTGGGGTGGAAAATCGACCGAAAAATTCAAAAGAGGGCAACCTTCCAAGAAGACAATTTCAAGAGTTATACTGTACTCCCAATTGTTTCCTTTTTTTAACAGAAAAGAAAACGGCAGAGAAAAATGATGAGTTTTACGAATTTTCAAAGACATGCAAACCCAAATTACAAAAACCTATCAGCTCACAGCAGCCAGAAGGGCCATTAGCATAAATGCTGCAAACAATAAATGCTGAAGCGATTGTGGAGAAATGCGTACCCTCGATTCTAAGGGGGACGTGGTAAGAGCCACTAATGAAAACACAAAGAAGGTGCTTTGAAAAGGGTAACACGGTGCTACCAGTCAATCAATCCCAACCACTGCTGGGCCTATCACCTGAGAAAATGAGAATCAAAAAGTCACAGGCTGGCAATCCTGCACGCCAACAATATTTACCATAGCCAACACTTGGAAGCAATGAAAATGTCCATCAACCGAGGAATGCACAAAGTAGAAGTGGTCCACGTACACAGTGGAAAACTACTCCAATGAAAAATAAAAAGTAAATTTAAAACACCAACAAAAGTAAGGAGACATCAGCTTGTGTGGGTTTGTCCGGGCACACTCCCCTCTAATTTATAACCGAGAAACACCACAGGCCGCAAGGGCTTTTCCCTAGGTACCAGGGTGGGGGACATAGAAAGGCTGCCACCCTCTGGCAGTTACCTGCAGAAGCAGCTTTAAAGGCTGTGCTAACGGTCATTTCATAGGAACAAGTACTGCAGAACTGTAAATGAAACCTGCCCTCAAAATGTCTTGAGGGGGGTCATGGCCAAAACATTTCAAAATGTGACACATACTTTAAGAGAACACTTTGAAGAACTAAGGGGGTAATCACAGCTTGAAAAATAAAAAGGACATGCCTTAAAGCTCAATTTCAACGGATTATGAGGCACGTGCGAATTCAACCGCAAAAAGGTATCAGCTCACACTTGTCAGAATCACCATCTTTAAGAAAACTACAAACAACAAATGCTGAAGGTGTTGTGGAGAAGTGCATACCCTCAACTTCAAGTGGGACGTAACTTGGAAAGGGCCACGAATGAGAACAGAATGGAGGTGCCTTAAAAAGGTCAACATTGAGCTACCATATGATCCAGCAGGCCCACTCCTCGACCTAAAATCTAAGAAGAGAGAATTGCAAAGACACAGGCAGGCAAATCTGCACTGCACAGTATTACAATAGCCAAGATATGGAAGTAACCAAAAAGTCCACCAACAGATGGGTGGACAAAGAAGAACTCCTCCATGTACAGATGGAATATTCGCTAGTGAAAAAAGTGAAACAATGCCATTTGCAGCACCATAGATGAGTCTAGACGTAATCACGCCACGTGTAGTAAGGGAGAAAGCAAAGGACACATATCCTATCATATCACTTTTAGGAGTTACTTAAAAATTGATACCAATGAAGATATTTCCACAGAGAAAGGCAACCACAGATTCATTAAAAAACTTATGGTTCACCAAGTAGAAAGGGATGAGGATTGGATACATTACCATATTGGGGTCAACAGAGATATACAAACCATGTGAAATATATACTCACCAAAGACGTACGGAAGACCAGGAGAGAGACTACTCAACATTGTGTCATAACCTACATGGAAAAAGGATGCGAGGAAGAATAGATACACGAATATGTGTGAAAGAACCACATCTTGCACACCTAGAACAAACAAACCATTGTAATCAAATTTGCTGGGATAAAAAATAAAAAGTAAATTACACATATCAACAAGAAGTAATGAGACATAAACTTACAGGGCTTTTTCCTGGCACATTCCATTCTAATTTACAACCTAGAACACCACTTCCATTAAGGCTCTGTTTCCCCAGTAACCAAATTTGGTAAAGGAGAAATGCTGCCACCTTCTGACCTTTCCCTGCAGGAGCAGCTTTAAACTCACAGCTCATGGTCACTTAACATTCCCAAGGACTCAGGGCTGTAAAGGACACCTGCCCTAAAAAATTGTGCTGAAGTAGGGAATGGACAAAAAAATTCAACACAGGCAAATGTTTCAAGAAGAGAGTATGAAGAGTTAAGTTTTACTCACGCTCTTTTAAAAAAAGAAAAGGAAAATGGATAAAAGCTCAACCTCAGGGAGTGTTAGACCCATGCAATCTAATCTACGAAAAGGTTTCAACTCACACCAGTCGACTGACCATCAGCAAAAAGTCTACAAACAATAAATGCTGAAGGGGTTTTAGGGAACTGTGTACCCTCTACCTGCTGGTGAGAGGTAAAGGGGTAACAGCCAATAATGAGAACAGAAAGGAGCTGTGTTTAAAAGTAAAAATGGAGGCACCATTCAATCCGGCAGGCGCACCATTGGACCTCTCACCTGAGAAGACAAGAATCGAGAAGACACAGGCCGCAAAAGCTGCAGTGCAGCCTTATTCACAATAGCCAAGACAGTGAAGCAATCAAAATGTCCAACAAGAGGTGAATGGATAAAGAAGAAGTGGTCCATGTCCACAATGGAATATTAGCCATGGAAGACAATGAACCATTGCTCTCTGAGGCACCACAAATGAGTCTGGAGATAATCACGAACCATGAGGTAAGTCGGAAAGCAAAAGACCTATATTCTATGATATCACTTACAGGCGTTATCTAATAACTGACACAAATGAACATATTTCCACAGAGAAAGACACTCACAGACTTAGAAAGCAAACTATGCTCATCTGAAAGGAAAGGTGGGGGGAATGGATAAATTAAGATTAGTGTTACTGTATGCATACAAACACATATTATATACATATCTCAAAAAGACCGACCATATAGCAAGGGAGGTCTGCGGAACCCTCAGTAACATTTTACATGGGAAGAGGATCTGTACTTGAATAGACATATATAATGTACAAATGAACCAGATCGTGTACACCTAGGAGAAACAATATTCTAAGCTTTACCCCAATTAAAGCAATTTTTAAAACCAAGAAGAAATAATGAGACATAATCTTATGGGGGTTTCTCCATGCACATTCCAATGTAATTTACAACCTAGGAACACGACTTCCAGAAAGACTCTGCTGCCCTAGTACCCAGATTTGGGAATGGAGAAATGCTGCCTCCTTGAGGCCACTTCCCACAACAGCAGCTTTAAATCCATTGCCAAAGGTCACTAAATAGTCACCAAACTGGCAGTCCGGTAAATGACACCTGCTCTCTAAAAAAATTCTGGGGTGGAAAATCGACCGAAAAATTCAAAAGAGGGCAACCTTCCAAGAAGACAATTTCAAGAGTTATACTGTACTCCCAATTGTTTCCTTTTTTTAACAGAAAAGAAAACGGCAGAGAAAAATGATGAGTTTTACGAATTTTCAAAGACATGCAAACCCAAATTACAAAAACCTATCAGCTCACAGCAGCCAGAAGGGCCATTAGCATAAATGCTGCAAACAATAAATGCTGAAGCGATTGTGGAGAAATGCGTACCCTCGATTCTAAGGGGGACGTGGTAAGAGCCACTAATGAAAACACAAAGAAGGTGCTTTGAAAAGGGTAACACGGTGCTACCAGTCAATCAATCCCAACCACTGCTGGGCCTATCACCTGAGAAAATGAGAATCAAAAAGTCACAGGCTGGCAATCCTGCACGCCAACAATATTTACCATAGCCAACACTTGGAAGCAATGAAAATGTCCATCAACCGAGGAATGCACAAAGTAGAAGTGGTCCACGTACACAGTGGAAAACTACTCCAATGAAAAATAAAAAGTAAATTTAAAACACCAACAAAAGTAAGGAGACATCAGCTTGTGTGGGTTTGTCCGGGCACACTCCCCTCTAATTTATAACCGAGAAACACCACAGGCCGCAAGGGCTTTTCCCTAGGTACCAGGGTGGGGGACATAGAAAGGCTGCCACCCTCTGGCAGTTACCTGCAGAAGCAGCTTTAAAGGCTGTGCTAACGGTCATTTCATAGGAACAAGTACTGCAGAACTGTAAATGAAACCTGCCCTCAAAATGTCTTGAGGGGGGTCATGGCCAAAACATTTCAAAATGTGACACATACTTTAAGAGAACACTTTGAAGAACTAAGGGGGTAATCACAGCTTGAAAAATAAAAAGGACATGCCTTAAAGCTCAATTTCAACGGATTATGAGGCACGTGCGAATTCAACCGCAAAAAGGTATCAGCTCACACTTGTCAGAATCACCATCTTTAAGAAAACTACAAACAACAAATGCTGAAGGTGTTGTGGAGAAGTGCATACCCTCAACTTCAAGTGGGACGTAACTTGGAAAGGGCCACGAATGAGAACAGAATGGAGGTGCCTTAAAAAGGTCAACATTGAGCTACCATATGATCCAGCAGGCCCACTCCTCGACCTAAAATCTAAGAAGAGAGAATTGCAAAGACACAGGCAGGCAAATCTGCACTGCACAGTATTACAATAGCCAAGATATGGAAGTAACCAAAAAGTCCACCAACAGATGGGTGGACAAAGAAGAACTCCTCCATGTACAGATGGAATATTCGCTAGTGAAAAAAGTGAAACAATGCCATTTGCAGCACCATAGATGAGTCTAGACGTAATCACGCCACGTGTAGTAAGGGAGAAAGCAAAGGACACATATCCTATCATATCACTTTTAGGAGTTACTTAAAAATTGATACCAATGAAGATATTTCCACAGAGAAAGGCAACCACAGATTCATTAAAAAACTTATGGTTCACCAAGTAGAAAGGGATGAGGATTGGATACATTACCATATTGGGGTCAACAGAGATATACAAACCATGTGAAATATATACTCACCAAAGACGTACGGAAGACCAGGAGAGAGACTACTCAACATTGTGTCATAACCTACATGGAAAAAGGATGCGAGGAAGAATAGATACACGAATATGTGTGAAAGAACCACATCTTGCACACCTAGAACAAACAAACCATTGTAATCAAATTTGCTGGGATAAAAAATAAAAAGTAAATTACACATATCAACAAGAAGTAATGAGACATAAACTTACAGGGCTTTTTCCTGGCACATTCCATTCTAATTTACAACCTAGAACACCACTTCCATTAAGGCTCTGTTTCCCCAGTAACCAAATTTGGTAAAGGAGAAATGCTGCCACCTTCTGACCTTTCCCTGCAGGAGCAGCTTTAAACTCACAGCTCATGGTCACTTAACATTCCCAAGGACTCAGGGCTGTAAAGGACACCTGCCCTAAAAAATTGTGCTGAAGTAGGGAATGGACAAAAAAATTCAACACAGGCAAATGTTTCAAGAAGAGAGTATGAAGAGTTAAGTTTTACTCACGCTCTTTTAAAAAAAGAAAAGGAAAATGGATAAAAGCTCAACCTCAGGGAGTGTTAGACCCATGCAATCTAATCTACGAAAAGGTTTCAACTCACACCAGTCGACTGACCATCAGCAAAAAGTCTACAAACAATAAATGCTGAAGGGGTTTTAGGGAACTGTGTACCCTCTACCTGCTGGTGAGAGGTAAAGGGGTAACAGCCAATAATGAGAACAGAAAGGAGCTGTGTTTAAAAGTAAAAATGGAGGCACCATTCAATCCGGCAGGCGCACCATTGGACCTCTCACCTGAGAAGACAAGAATCGAGAAGACACAGGCCGCAAAAGCTGCAGTGCAGCCTTATTCACAATAGCCAAGACAGTGAAGCAATCAAAATGTCCAACAAGAGGTGAATGGATAAAGAAGAAGTGGTCCATGTCCACAATGGAATATTAGCCATGGAAGACAATGAACCATTGCTCTCTGAGGCACCACAAATGAGTCTGGAGATAATCACGAACCATGAGGTAAGTCGGAAAGCAAAAGACCTATATTCTATGATATCACTTACAGGCGTTATCTAATAACTGACACAAATGAACATATTTCCACAGAGAAAGACACTCACAGACTTAGAAAGCAAACTATGCTCATCTGAAAGGAAAGGTGGGGGGAATGGATAAATTAAGATTAGTGTTACTGTATGCATACAAACACATATTATATACATATCTCAAAAAGACCGACCATATAGCAAGGGAGGTCTGCGGAACCCTCAGTAACATTTTACATGGGAAGAGGATCTGTACTTGAATAGACATATATAATGTACAAATGAACCAGATCGTGTACACCTAGGAGAAACAATATTCTAAGCTTTACCCCAATTAAAGCAATTTTTAAAACCAAGAAGAAATAATGAGACCTAATCTTATGGGGGTTTCTCCATGCACATTCCAATGTAATTTACAACCTAGGAACACGACTTCCAGAAAGACTCTGCTGCCCTAGTACCCAGATTTGGGAATGGAGAAATGCTGCCTCCTTGAGGCCACTTCCCACAACAGCAGCTTTAAATCCATTGCCAAAGGTCACTAAATAGTCACCAAACTGGCAGTCCGGTAAATGACACCTGCTCTCTAAAAAAATTCTGGGGTGGAAAATCGACCGAAAAATTCAAAAGAGGGCAACCTTCCAAGAAGACAATTTCAAGAGTTATACTGTACTCCCAATTGTTTCCTTTTTTTAACAGAAAAGAAAACGGCAGAGAAAAATGATGAGTTTTACGAATTTTCAAAGACATGCAAACCCAAATTACAAAAACCTATCAGCTCACAGCAGCCAGAAGGGCCATTAGCATAAATGCTGCAAACAATAAATGCTGAAGCGATTGTGGAGAAATGCGTACCCTCGATTCTAAGGGGGACGTGGTAAGAGCCACTAATGAAAACACAAAGAAGGTGCTTTGAAAAGGGTAACACGGTGCTACCAGTCAATCAATCCCAACCACTGCTGGGCCTATCACCTGAGAAAATGAGAATCAAAAAGTCACAGGCTGGCAATCCTGCACGCCAACAATATTTACCATAGCCAACACTTGGAAGCAATGAAAATGTCCATCAACCGAGGAATGCACAAAGTAGAAGTGGTCCACGTACACAGTGGAAAACTACTCCAATGAAAAATAAAAAGTAAATTTAAAACACCAACAAAAGTAAGGAGACATCAGCTTGTGTGGGTTTGTCCGGGCACACTCCCCTCTAATTTATAACCGAGAAACACCACAGGCCGCAAGGGCTTTTCCCTAGGTACCAGGGTGGGGGACATAGAAAGGCTGCCACCCTCTGGCAGTTACCTGCAGAAGCAGCTTTAAAGGCTGTGCTAACGGTCATTTCATAGGAACAAGTACTGCAGAACTGTAAATGAAACCTGCCCTCAAAATGTCTTGAGGGGGGTCATGGCCAAAACATTTCAAAATGTGACACATACTTTAAGAGAACACTTTGAAGAACTAAGGGGGTAATCACAGCTTGAAAAATAAAAAGGACATGCCTTAAAGCTCAATTTCAACGGATTATGAGGCACGTGCGAATTCAACCGCAAAAAGGTATCAGCTCACACTTGTCAGAATCACCATCTTTAAGAAAACTACAAACAACAAATGCTGAAGGTGTTGTGGAGAAGTGCATACCCTCAACTTCAAGTGGGACGTAACTTGGAAAGGGCCACGAATGAGAACAGAATGGAGGTGCCTTAAAAAGGTCAACATTGAGCTACCATATGATCCAGCAGGCCCACTCCTCGACCTAAAATCTAAGAAGAGAGAATTGCAAAGACACAGGCAGGCAAATCTGCACTGCACAGTATTACAATAGCCAAGATATGGAAGTAACCAAAAAGTCCACCAACAGATGGGTGGACAAAGAAGAACTCCTCCATGTACAGATGGAATATTCGCTAGTGAAAAAAGTGAAACAATGCCATTTGCAGCACCATAGATGAGTCTAGACGTAATCACGCCACGTGTAGTAAGGGAGAAAGCAAAGGACACATATCCTATCATATCACTTTTAGGAGTTACTTAAAAATTGATACCAATGAAGATATTTCCACAGAGAAAGGCAACCACAGATTCATTAAAAAACTTATGGTTCACCAAGTAGAAAGGGATGAGGATTGGATACATTACCATATTGGGGTCAACAGAGATATACAAACCATGTGAAATATATACTCACCAAAGACGTACGGAAGACCAGGAGAGAGACTACTCAACATTGTGTCATAACCTACATGGAAAAAGGATGCGAGGAAGAATAGATACACGAATATGTGTGAAAGAACCACATCTTGCACACCTAGAACAAACAAACCATTGTAATCAAATTTGCTGGGATAAAAAATAAAAAGTAAATTACACATATCAACAAGAAGTAATGAGACATAAACTTACAGGGCTTTTTCCTGGCACATTCCATTCTAATTTACAACCTAGAACACCACTTCCATTAAGGCTCTGTTTCCCCAGTAACCAAATTTGGTAAAGGAGAAATGCTGCCACCTTCTGACCTTTCCCTGCAGGAGCAGCTTTAAACTCACAGCTCATGGTCACTTAACATTCCCAAGGACTCAGGGCTGTAAAGGACACCTGCCCTAAAAAATTGTGCTGAAGTAGGGAATGGACAAAAAAATTCAACACAGGCAAATGTTTCAAGAAGAGAGTATGAAGAGTTAAGTTTTACTCACGCTCTTTTAAAAAAAGAAAAGGAAAATGGATAAAAGCTCAACCTCAGGGAGTGTTAGACCCATGCAATCTAATCTACGAAAAGGTTTCAACTCACACCAGTCGACTGACCATCAGCAAAAAGTCTACAAACAATAAATGCTGAAGGGGTTTTAGGGAACTGTGTACCCTCTACCTGCTGGTGAGAGGTAAAGGGGTAACAGCCAATAATGAGAACAGAAAGGAGCTGTGTTTAAAAGTAAAAATGGAGGCACCATTCAATCCGGCAGGCGCACCATTGGACCTCTCACCTGAGAAGACAAGAATCGAGAAGACACAGGCCGCAAAAGCTGCAGTGCAGCCTTATTCACAATAGCCAAGACAGTGAAGCAATCAAAATGTCCAACAAGAGGTGAATGGATAAAGAAGAAGTGGTCCATGTCCACAATGGAATATTAGCCATGGAAGACAATGAACCATTGCTCTCTGAGGCACCACAAATGAGTCTGGAGATAATCACGAACCATGAGGTAAGTCGGAAAGCAAAAGACCTATATTCTATGATATCACTTACAGGCGTTATCTAATAACTGACACAAATGAACATATTTCCACAGAGAAAGACACTCACAGACTTAGAAAGCAAACTATGCTCATCTGAAAGGAAAGGTGGGGGGAATGGATAAATTAAGATTAGTGTTACTGTATGCATACAAACACATATTATATACATATCTCAAAAAGACCGACCATATAGCAAGGGAGGTCTGCGGAACCCTCAGTAACATTTTACATGGGAAGAGGATCTGTACTTGAATAGACATATATAATGTACAAATGAACCAGATCGTGTACACCTAGGAGAAACAATATTCTAAGCTTTACCCCAATTAAAGCAATTTTTAAAACCAAGAAGAAATAATGAGACCTAATCTTATGGGGGTTTCTCCATGCACATTCCAATGTAATTTACAACCTAGGAACACGACTTCCAGAAAGACTCTGCTGCCCTAGTACCCAGATTTGGGAATGGAGAAATGCTGCCTCCTTGAGGCCACTTCCCACAACAGCAGCTTTAAATCCATTGCCAAAGGTCACTAAATAGTCACCAAACTGGCAGTCCGGTAAATGACACCTGCTCTCTAAAAAAATTCTGGGGTGGAAAATCGACCGAAAAATTCAAAAGAGGGCAACCTTCCAAGAAGACAATTTCAAGAGTTATACTGTACTCCCAATTGTTTCCTTTTTTTAACAGAAAAGAAAACGGCAGAGAAAAATGATGAGTTTTACGAATTTTCAAAGACATGCAAACCCAAATTACAAAAACCTATCAGCTCACAGCAGCCAGAAGGGCCATTAGCATAAATGCTGCAAACAATAAATGCTGAAGCGATTGTGGAGAAATGCGTACCCTCGATTCTAAGGGGGACGTGGTAAGAGCCACTAATGAAAACACAAAGAAGGTGCTTTGAAAAGGGTAACACGGTGCTACCAGTCAATCAATCCCAACCACTGCTGGGCCTATCACCTGAGAAAATGAGAATCAAAAAGTCACAGGCTGGCAATCCTGCACGCCAACAATATTTACCATAGCCAACACTTGGAAGCAATGAAAATGTCCATCAACCGAGGAATGCACAAAGTAGAAGTGGTCCACGTACACAGTGGAAAACTACTCCAATGAAAAATAAAAAGTAAATTTAAAACACCAACAAAAGTAAGGAGACATCAGCTTGTGTGGGTTTGTCCGGGCACACTCCCCTCTAATTTATAACCGAGAAACACCACAGGCCGCAAGGGCTTTTCCCTAGGTACCAGGGTGGGGGACATAGAAAGGCTGCCACCCTCTGGCAGTTACCTGCAGAAGCAGCTTTAAAGGCTGTGCTAACGGTCATTTCATAGGAACAAGTACTGCAGAACTGTAAATGAAACCTGCCCTCAAAATGTCTTGAGGGGGGTCATGGCCAAAACATTTCAAAATGTGACACATACTTTAAGAGAACACTTTGAAGAACTAAGGGGGTAATCACAGCTTGAAAAATAAAAAGGACATGCCTTAAAGCTCAATTTCAACGGATTATGAGGCACGTGCGAATTCAACCGCAAAAAGGTATCAGCTCACACTTGTCAGAATCACCATCTTTAAGAAAACTACAAACAACAAATGCTGAAGGTGTTGTGGAGAAGTGCATACCCTCAACTTCAAGTGGGACGTAACTTGGAAAGGGCCACGAATGAGAACAGAATGGAGGTGCCTTAAAAAGGTCAACATTGAGCTACCATATGATCCAGCAGGCCCACTCCTCGACCTAAAATCTAAGAAGAGAGAATTGCAAAGACACAGGCAGGCAAATCTGCACTGCACAGTATTACAATAGCCAAGATATGGAAGTAACCAAAAAGTCCACCAACAGATGGGTGGACAAAGAAGAACTCCTCCATGTACAGATGGAATATTCGCTAGTGAAAAAAGTGAAACAATGCCATTTGCAGCACCATAGATGAGTCTAGACGTAATCACGCCACGTGTAGTAAGGGAGAAAGCAAAGGACACATATCCTATCATATCACTTTTAGGAGTTACTTAAAAATTGATACCAATGAAGATATTTCCACAGAGAAAGGCAACCACA